>NC_057798.1:197555282-197573563 GCF_018294505.1 Triticum aestivum
CTCCGTCGGCCTCCCGACCGCCGCCCAGCCGGAGACTCTTCCCCGACTACGTCGTCCACCGCAACAGCTCGCCGTCCCTCATCCACCGCACCGGATGAGGATCCGTTGTCGATCTCGTGGTCCCGCCGGATCAGCCGCCCCGTCCTCCACCTCTAAGGAGCTGCCCCGATGTTTGCCTCATCTATCGCGCCACCTCAATCCCCACAGCGTTGTCTTGACCTGCCCCACCGGAACCGCAACACCCTCACCAATTCCTCCGATGAAGCCGAGGCCAACTCGGCGCCACCAAGGAGGTTCTGCACTCACCGCTACATTTTATCTTTTATTCGATCTCACGAGGCTGCCGGTGCTCGATACCGAGCAGACATGGCGTCTCCATCGACGGCGCCGTCGCCGGCCACATCATCCACGGCGTCTCTCCCCCATGCCGTTGCTTCCTCGGCGGCGACTTCCATAACGGCACTAGCTGCAGCTGCTCCGGCTCTCGCTCGCGCTGCGGCTCTGTTCTTATTGTCGGTCACGCTGCTGCATTGCTCCTGCTTTTGTTCGTGCTCCTGCTCTACTCTTGCTCTTGCTTGCGCTGCTGCTGCTGCTGCACGACCTCCGGCAGCTATAGGAGTTGCTGCTTTGGCACTCACTCGCGGTGCTACTGCATGACTTGCTCTCTGCTAGTGCGTTCCCTGCTCGAGCAACTGTTGATTTAGATCACTACTTCTCTGCTACTAGTGCTCGAATGCCCTAAACATCTATTGCAATGCTCTGTTACTAGTTTAATCAGTTTCGACAGTAAAATTCAGTTTTGACTGTGAAGTTCATTTTCTTCAGTTAAGTTCAGAGTGAACAGTACTTACAGCATCTGTCGGAGCGGCCGTGGTGCGGCTGATGCATTTTACATATAGCACTTTTTGGTGATGTATTTTACATCATCTATTGCAGATGATATTAGGGTCCCACTTCAGATTAAAGTTGTTTGTCTTGTCATGCTTCAGCCTCGTCGCCGTACACCTTAGCGGAGCTGGTCCAATGACGGAACCGTCCATCATAGCGGAGCAGTACCCTCGGCGTCGTTTCTAGAGGCCTCGGATCTTCTTCCCCGCCTCTGACAGTCACACTAGCATCATCACCATCCTCCACGTCCAACCCAATGATGCTGAGGTCCACAAGGCTATGCCAAAGAGGTTGTACACTCATCGCATCACTTTGTTTCTCCATTCCTCTGTTCTTCCAATTCATGTGAGCCAAACACCCAGGTTGACTGAAATCCTATGTTTCCAAATGCTCTGTTTTGCACGTGCATTCCTATCCTATTCTTGTGTTTTTCCTGTCCCTGCGTTTATAGAATCCTCCAATTCTAAGGAGCCCTTACAGATTTACTTCATTTTCAGATTGGCGTCAAAGAAAACTCTGTGTGTTATGTCCTGCTCCTGCCGTGCCGTCATCCACCCCACCTGAGGTGCACCATCGACAGAAGTGTTCACTGCAGCAGAGATCCCCCCTGCAGACTTTCTTTCGCCGCCTTAGATCATCTTCCCCGTTGTCGGCAGCCACGCCAACTGCATTACCATCATCGACTGAGCAGATGAACCTGAGGACTAGACAGTTCCGGAAGAGAGGTCGCAGCCTTTTGTGTTTGTTTATGTTATACATCGGTTATTATTACCTGCTACTTTATCGTTCAATCCTCAGTTTTGAATTGCCCATGGGTCTCATATCGAGCCAGCAACGAATAGTATCTATCTACTATCTGGTTCATCTAGGGTCTTCTATGTGGTTCATGTTGGGTGGGCAACAAACAATAGATGATCCATTGTCTATCTTTTTAAACTGAAGCTATAATCTACCTGCTATCATTAGTTTTGGATCCATCCACTCGTTTGCTACCATCAGTCTTGATTTTTGCATGCACCTCTTAGGCCTTACAAAATCTAACTATTTTTATTATGCATGTCAGATATTGTACACAATCGTACTGAACATGTAGAGAAAAAGAGAAGACCGTTGCGTGCGAATATAATGTCATGCAGACGCTGCTCCATGGTCGGCAAAGTGCCCCCCTCTCCTGCATTTCCAGATTGTATTCCAAAGGAAGATAACTGTTCAGATGGAGATTCAGAAGGAGCCGACCATGCCTGTTTACCACCTGAGGTGTTTGCTCTAACCTGGCATGCTGATATTGGTCATATCATGCATATGGCGCCTTGCATTGCTTACATTATACATATTATATGTCATCCGCTTAGTTTAGATTTGCTTTGTGTGAATGCCACCTGTTTGGTTTCTATATCATACTCCCGCCATTCCTAAATATTTGTCTTTTTAGAGATTTCAACAAGTGACTACATACGGAACAAAATGAGTGAATCTACACTCTAAAATATGTCTATATACATCCGTATGTGGTAGTCCATTTGTAATCTCTAAAAAGACAAATATTTAGGAACGGAGGGAGTATATGGGAGTTATGCAATGCCATCTTCTTTAGCCAGGCATCATATACGTGAATCATGCAATGCCATCCTGTTTAGCCAGTCATCATATATGTGAATTGTATCGTGCCATATTTTTTTCCATAATGTGTTCCATTTCTCATCAATGTTTATACATTCATCTACTCTTCCTGTGCATCAGCCATTTGAGTCGGTCATGGGAAAATCTAGAGTGAAAACAAGGTCTTCTGAGCAGTCAGTGCTACCTGTCGATGCAGATTTCTTGTTGGTTACAGATAGCTCCTCAGAGGAGGATTTAGAGAGAGATGACCAGTCGTATCCCCCCCCCCCGAGGTGCATGCTCTAACTTGGCTGGGTTATATTGCTCATATCATGCATATGGTGTCTTGCATTGCCATGCCATCTGCTTAGATTAGACATGCTTTGTGTGAATGCCTCCTGTTTGCTTTCTATATCAGATATGTAAATTATGCAATGCCATGTTTTTCAGCCAGTTATCATATATGTGAATTATGCACCGCCATGAAGCCAGGCATCATATATGTGAATTATCTCATGTCATCTTTTTCTTTCATTATGTATTCCGTTTGTCGACAATCTGTGCATATTGAACTACTCTTCATGTGTATCAGCCATTTGAGCCAGTTATGGAAAAATCTGGAGTGAAAACAAGGTCTTCAGAGCAGGCAATGGTACCTGTTGAAGCATATATCTCGATGGTTACAGGGAGCTCCTCAGAGGAGGATTCAGAGACAGATGACCAGTCCTATATCCCACCTGAGGTGTATGCTCGAAGTTGCAATGTTTATATTTCTCATATGATGCATATGGTGTCTTGCATTGCTTAGTTTAGACATCATATGCACAATATTGAATTCTATCTGCTTAGTTTAGAGATCATACATGCGAGTGCCAGCTGCTTAGTATATGAATCAATTATGTCAATTATATCATGCCATCCTATATACTTAGACAACATGTATGTGAATTATTTCATCCCAACCTATTTTAGAAAGACATCATATAGTTTTGTCATGTCATCCTGTTTAGGTACTCATCATATGTTGAATTATGCCATTATATCCTGTTAAGTTATCCATCATATATCTGAAACTGTGTCATGCTATCCTGTTTAGTTAGACATCATATATGTGAAATTGTGTCATGATGTCCTGTTTGGTTAGACAACATATATGTGAATTACCACATCTGTCTATCATACATTGTCTGTACGTTCAATTTCGTTTCTTGCTTATCAGCCATTTGAATTGGAGGGGGTGATGGCAGTATCTAAGGGAGCAAAAACCCATTCTTCACAAAAGACAGTGCTACCCGTCGATGCAGATAGAACCATGGTTGTACTGGCCCACAAACTAGCCCCACCACACATAATTGAGACTCTTCCAGATTGCACACTTACACCGTTGGGCAGAGAACCAGCTACAACCCATCTAACCGCAACCCCAGCAGATAGTAACCCACTTATAGTTGACAAAGCACCATGTCCACCATAGAGTACCCTCACACGAGTAGTTTGTAAAGCTACTGCAGTGCCCAAAGCACGAAGCCAACACAGCTAACCCAAACTCCACATTTAAAGCAGAAGAGCAACTGTTCTCAGGTCAGATTCCGTAGCTATGGTCCATACTCCTTTGCTGTTGCATCACTGTATTTACTCATACCAACTACTTTCGAATTTGAAGGATCCAATTGAAACTCCAATGGCGCAACAGGTATGTTTTAAACCTACTTCTTGCTCTATGTTGATTTCAGTTTAAGTTGTATAAACAGTTATGTTCTCATGTGATGCACATTACAGGTGCTGCCAATGTTGTGT
This sequence comes from Triticum aestivum, assembly GCF_018294505.1. NCBI lineage: Eukaryota > Viridiplantae > Streptophyta > Magnoliopsida > Poales > Poaceae > Triticum > Triticum aestivum. Next base: position 197,559,567 of record NC_057798.1, read on the forward strand.
AGTTTCTCACACTTATATTCTGTCTATGCTGATGTGTCTTAAAAATATATGAGTTGAACTGTGTCTCTATCTTGATTAGGGAACATAAACTAGAATGATATGGACAATACAGTGACCATAGTACATAGATATATGTTTGTTTCATGCTGTTATCCTGTCCACCTTACTACTGAACCAGTTTACCAAAATGAGTTTGGTATACTACAAGCTAAACCTGTGATGTGTCTACTTGTTTCTCTTGTAATATGCAAACAGAATATTGGAGAAGAGCACCCCACTATGCAATCGTAGAGAAAGTAACGCAGATAAGGTTCAAGATAGTGAGACAACCCTGTTGGTCTCCAAGAAAGGTGATAAAAACGATCTTGTAGACAGTGAGAAAACCCCACAGTCCTACGTTGATGTAGTGTTCGAGTTACTGGCCACTACCGCTGGCACAAGCTCTTCAAACTCGCTGCCTGAATCACTTCGGCTTCTTTAGTCTCAGCTACAAGCTGAAAGGCATCAGTCATCTGTGCTGCGGCAAGAAGCCGAAGGACTGAGGAAGTCCCTGCAGAATTTAGATGCGTACTTTCTTGTGCAACAGCAAGCGCTGGAGGATTTAAGCGCCAAACAAGAGAAAGTTAATAAGCTTGCTAAGCATCTTGCCAGCATTATGGGTACCCAATAAATTGTTTCTTGAACTCTTCTGAAGTGGTTTCAGTTCTGGACTTGTTTTGCTGCGGTGTTTATATGCTGATGTGTTCCCTATATTTGCACTGGTGGTGAACCTTGATGCCCAGTGGATGTAATATGTGTAATAGCCGTGATAGCCTAGCATAAGTTGCTTGCTTATTTATTTCCTTGTTGTCTTGTTATTTGTTTGCTTGTAGTCAGTGCAGTTCTTTTTCGTGGTTTGCTAGTGGCTGCAATAACCTATTTTTTAAAACTAGGCCACAATAACCATGGGCTAATATTTATTGTACTGACACTGGGCCTCCTACGGGCCGTAGAAACAGTGGTCCTTCTACGGGTCGTAAATAGTAGGCCTTCTACGGGCCGTAGAATCATTGGGCCTTCTACGGGCCGTAGAAACAATGGGCCTTCTACGGTCCCTATCATCAATGGGCCTTATACGGGCCATATGATCGATTGGCCAAACATGGGCCAATAACAGGCCGCATTATGGTCGTAAACGGACTAGTGTTGGAATCGTCCATTCATGGGCCGACCATAACGGGCCATCATTAATAGGTTGTATTTGATGACGCTATGAAAACAGCCCAATGTATTAACGGACCACAAACGGGCCGACTGTAACCACGGGCTGAATTTTGCCCACAAGCAGAAAATTACAGTAATGGGCCGTAAGTAAATGAATGCTCGAAATGAGCCCAAGAATAAATGGGCTCTGAGAAGGCCGAAAGATAACATGGGCTGGAAACGGCCCAACTAAATAATGGGCCATTAATGGGTATAAAGTGATACACTGTTCATTACAGGCCAGTTTCACCACGGGCCGTTAATGGGTCTAAAGTGATACACTATTCATCGCGGGCCAGTTTCACCACAGGCCGTTAATAGGCCAAGAGTTACATAGGGCCTCATATGGGCCGAAAGACGTCATGGGCCATACATGGGCCAGAAGTGAAAACGGGCTGGAATCATATTGGATGGCCCAGATGACGCTACTGGGCCTAATTTGGGTAGGGCGTAACGGGCCTTGGGTTAGCGGGCTGTAAATGGGCTATATGCGAACAGGCCGTTAGCAGGCTTTCCATGGACCGACCCGTCACCTTTTGACCAAGTCAAACGGGCCGGCCTTTTCACAGGAATGGGCCTCTATTGGGCCGGGCCACGTGTCGACGTATCATAGGCGCCTTCTGTCCAATGAGTGGATGACATCTGTCCCAACAATGAGCCGACACGTGTTTCCTCCAGCCAATGACGATTTTACACGTGGAAAATCCCCATTGGTCGGGGCTGTTAACGGGTTATTGGATCCAAAACCCGACCCGATAGCTTAACGGCATTCCGTTATGGTGGATGCCACATGTCAGTCACCCTTGACGAAAGCACTTCTGTGACGCGCGATTTATCGTCATGGAAGTGGACACTTCCCTGATGAAAATTTTGGTAATGTCATGGAACACTTCTACGACAGCACAGGTATGACTATCTTGATTCTGTCATAAATTTGTCATGGATGTACATGCATGACAAAAAATGCGACCTACTGTGACAAACACGTAGCATCACGGAAGTGTATTTTTTTTTGTAGTGTATGTTCTTCCGTACGGAGGGAGCGGTCTGTATTTCCATTAACTGTTATGACCCCGCGAGGTCCTGGCATCTTGAGCTTGAGGTATGCATAGTGCAGTACCACGTTGAAATGAGCGAACGCGGTTCGTCCAAGTAGTGCATGATAGCCACTACGGAAAGGGATGATATCAAAGATTAACTCCTCTCTTCAGAAGTTATCCGGAGATCCGAAGACCACTTCCAGTGTTATTGAGCCCGTGCATCGGGCCTCTAGCCCTGGAATTACACCTTTGAAGGTGGTTTTGGTGGGTTTGATCCGTGATGGATTGATGCCCATTTTGCGCACTGTATCCTGATATAGCAGGTTCAGGCTGCTGCCGCCATCCATGAGGACTCGTGTGAGGTGGAATCCGTCGATGATTGGGTCAAGGACCAATGCGGCTGAGCCGCCATGGCGGATGCTGGTGGGTTGGTCCCTACGATCAAAGGTGATCAGGCAGGATGACCATGGATTGAATTTCGGGGCGACGGGCTCCATCGCATAGACGTCCCTGAGTGCACACTTTCGCTCCCGTTTGGGGATGTGAGTGGCATAGATCGTGTTCACCATTTTTACCTTGGGGGGGGGGGGATTTCTTCTGCCCTCCAGTGTTCGGACGCCGGGGTTCCTCGTCGTCATCGCTATGCAGCCCCTTGTCCTTGTTCTCGTCGTTTATCTTGCCCGCCTGTTTGAACACCCAGCAATCTCTGTTAGTGTGATTGGCTGGTTTATCGGGGGTGCCATGAATCTGGCACGAGCGGTTGAGTATGCGGTCCAGACTGGACAATCCTGGATTATTTCGTTTAAACGGCTTCTTCCGCTGACCGGATTTGGAGTTGCTGAATCCGGCATTGACTGTCGTATCCTCCGCATAGTCGCCATTATTTCGACGCTTGTGTCTGTTGCGCCGTGGCTTTCCGTTACTGTCACGGATGTCTGACGTACCAGGGTTTCCAGGCATGGTGTTGCTACGAGCCAGCCAACTGTCCTCACCCGCGCAAAAGTGGGTCATTAGTGTTGTGAGGGCCGCCATGGTCTTTGGCTTTTCTTGGCCGAGGTGTCAGGCAAGCCACTCGTCGCGGATATTATGCTTAAAGGCCGCCAGGGCCTCAGCGTCCGGACAGTCGACAATTTGGTTCTTTTTAGTGAGAAATCGAGTCCAGAATTTCCTGGCTGACTCTCCGGGCTGTTGGGTAATATGACTTAAGTCATCAGCATATTGTGGTCGCACATAGGTGCCTTGGAAGTTATCATGGAATGCGTCCTCAAGATTTTCCCAACTGCCAATGGAGTTTGCTGGCAGGCTATTCAGCCAGTGTCTAGCTGGCCCTTTAAGCTTTAGTGGGAGATACTTGATGGCATGTAGGTCATCACCACGGGCCATGTGAATGTGGAGAAGAAAATCCTCGATCCACACCGCGGGGTCTATTGTACCATCGTATGACTCAATGTTGATGGGTTTAAACCCTTCTAGGAATTCATGTTCCATTACTTCATCAGTGAAGCAGAGGGGGTGTGCGGCGCCTCTGTGCCGGGCTATGTCGCGACGTATTCCAATAGGGTCTGGTCGGTAATGTCCGGCCTGGCCGGATTTATCAGTATTGTATCCGGCATGACGATCGGTGTCGTGAGCTGTGGCGCGCCCCCGTGATCCGTAGATCGATCTTGGTTGTCCTGCGTTGTTTTCCAATATGTCTTGCAGGTCCTGCGTATTCCTCCTGGCCGTGGTAAATTGGCGTGGGGCGCAGGCTGGTGTCCCACCTGATAGCCTGTTTTATCCCGACCACGAGGTGACCGGTCAGCCTCATCTTGTGCTAGAAGTTCAGGCTCTTCGGCCTCTTCTTCCGGCGGTTTATGCTTTGGGTATCCCCTGCTCGGGGGCTCGAGTCTGTATTCCTTGCCGCTAGGACTTCGGTCCATCTGTCTGCGAGAAGGTCTTGGTCAGCTTGGAGCTGCTGCTGCTTATTCTTCAGGCTTCTTGCAGTGGCTATAAGCCTGCGCTTGAAGCGCTCCTGCTCTATTGGATCCCCTGGTACACGAATTCGTCGTCACCGAGGCTCGCCTCATCTTCGGAGGGAGGCATATAGTTATCGTCCTCCAAGTATCCGTCCGTCGCCTGTTCGTCTGGGCTAGCCAGCCCGTGTTCCTGTTCAGCTTGCTCAAAGGTGGGTTGATCAGGATTGTATTCCTCTTCGGCAGCATCTGGCTTTTCTTCTCTAGTGCCGGTATTGTTATGGTGAGGCTTGGAGTGGCGCTGATGACGCCCATGTTTTCCTTTCTTCCCCGAGGGGTTTTCTCCCGTTGCCTCATTGCCATTGGTTTCTTTGGGAGTATCCACCATGTATATATCATATGAGGAGGTGGCCGTCCAGCGCCCTGTGGGCGGTGGTTCCTGTTCTACTCTCGCATCGTCGTCTATATCGTCGATGTCTTTGAAGTCAAAGTTAAGCACGTCGGTCAAGTCATCGACCGTGGCTACTAAGTGGGTGGTGGGTGGGAAACGAATTTCTTCGTCGCCAGCTTCCCGCTCGAGCCGGACATAGTTCAGCCAGGAGTCTCCTGAGAGAGAGAGACCTTAAAGAATCTAGCACGTCTCCGAAGGGTGAGTGCTGAAAGATATCCATGGCGGTGAACTCCATGACTGGAGCCCAGTTAGATTCAATGGGAACGGACGCGCGCGGCCCGGATACGGCCGGAGGTGAGTCCGGGGGTCCGGAGACACAGATCCCTTTAGGAGAGGAGTCTGTGTTCGGCTCCAACGCCGAGGAGTATGCAGCCTCTAGGGCGGGGTCCAGCCACCCGTCCTTGGAAGGCACGACCCGCTCTAGAGCGAAGTCCGGAGCGGTAGCAGGTGCGATGTTCCGAATACTACCCGACTGCCGATCTAGGTCGTGCACGTCGTGATTGTTTGGCGCTCCTGACACAGGCCCGAATCCGTCGAAGATCAAGTCTTCGCGGATGTCGGCGGTGTAGTTTAGGTTTCCAAACCTGACCTCATGGCCGGGGGCGTAGCTATTTATCTGCTCCAGATGGCCAAGCGAATTGGCCCGCAGTGCGAAGCCGCTGAACACGAAGATCTATCCGGGGAGAAAAGTCTCACCCAGGACAACATGATTGAAGGATGGAGGAGCCATCTAGCCTTGTAGCGATGACACAGAGGAACTCTCAATGAAAGCACCAATGTCGGTGTCAAAACCGGCGGATCTCGGGTAGGGGGTCCTGAACTGTGTGTCTAAGGCTAATGGTAACAGGAGACTAGGGACACGATGTTTACCCAGGTTCGGTCCCTCTCGATGGAGGTAATACCCTACTTCCTGCTTGATTGATCTTGATGATATGAGTATTACAAGAGTTGATCTACCACGAGATCGGAGAGGCTAAACCCTAGAAGCTAGCCTATGGTATGATTGTTGATGATAATGATGATGAGTCCTACGGACTAAACCCTCCGGTTTATATAGACATCGGAGGGGGCTAGGGTTACACAGAGTCTATTTACAGAGAAGGAGATCTACATCCTAATCACCAAGCTTGCCTTCCACGCCAAGGAGAGTCCCATCCGGACACAGGACAAAGTCTTCTATCTTGTATCTTCATAGTCCAACAGTCCGGCCAAAGTACATAGTCCGGCAGTCCGGATACCCCCTTATCCAGGACTCCCTCACCATGCTCCCCCGCCGATCGCTTAGTAAAATCACCTCATTTTTACTATACTTCCTCCGTATCAGTTTACTACATGGCATGCACGTCGTTCTAGGTTGAGAAGTTAACTGGCTATATATGTGATGAACAGTACTCCAGCCTTTTAAAAAATGTATACTTTTGTACAGTAGTACTATCGATGGATTGCGCCATGGAGCAAAAATCAAAATTAAAAAAAAGGTGGTACATATAGAGAGCGCTCGTCGCCAAATTATGCATATAGTACTATTAAAAAAGCTAGTGCGTGCTTAATTGGGGTGCTGAATTCTATTAAAGAAATACTAGTTCTGTTGGGGCTCAGCACAACACACCCCTCAAATTCAACTAAGCATAGCTGAAATTAAACTATGCAACTAATCCGATAGACACTGCATTAGAACCACCATGAGCAACGATACTGACACCTTACTCACTCGGAGGAGTCCTTGTCCACGTCCTCGACTTCGTCCGTGTCCCTCTTCCTCTTGGCCGATACTTCTTTGCTTGAACCGCACACTTGGCTCTTGCTCTTAAACCAACCCTTGTAGATATTGAAACAAAGGTAGCCATCCATTGCAGCATAGTGGATGTGGTCTATATCTAGTACATTCCGCTGCCATGCATGATGATGAAACGTGTAATGAGGTTTCTCCAGTTTACCGTACGAAGGATGAACCATGGCTCCTGCCAGTGTCAGCATTGAAGGCTGGCCACCGGAGGGCAGCAGCCGATTCTTCTGGAGGTCGAAGGGGTTGCCTACAAAGAGGCCTATCCGACGCAGGACTTCTTTGTCCTTACCAAAGTCTACATTAACGAATTTGACTAGGTTGCTCTCAAGGAAGTTCTTAAAATCCAGGCATTCAACGTCGGCATGGCATATGTGGTAGACCAAGCATAACTCATGCACGCAAACCTGGATCATGGCGGGCTTCTTCCTCTCTTCGTCCTTTAGATCCTTCTCTCGTCCCAAGACTGTGGTGTACTCAACATCTAGCCCAGCGACCCGCTCATCATCTGAGTCTTCGAACATGCGTCTGAAGCGATAAAGGCATCCTTTCACCATCGTGGAAGAACGGGTGTAGATGATGTCGAACTCATCGCTGGTGATGGTTCTAACCTTGTACTCACCGCCGATCATGGATATTTGGGACGCCATGGATTTGGGAGGAGGGCTAGGATTAGTGGAACTGTCGTAATGTGAATGGACGGGATGACTAGGAGCGAACTGTTGTAGTATTGAAGGACGTGCGGGGACGAGTAGGAGCAAACTGCCAGCGTGCGAACGGCGGGGTAGTGGCTTTCCATTCTCCCATGATACAGTCTTCCGGGAGCCTTTGGATCTAAGATCGAACGGTTGCATGGCGTGATTCTAGACCTATGGGTGAATATCCTATCCTGGAGGGTTATTCTGCAAATTTTCAGCAACTTAGCATGCGACCGTTTGATCTTAGATCAAAGGGCTGCCAGCAGCCTGTATCATGGTCGCGCCTACCACGACCGTCGCGTCGCTCGCGCGGTCGCGCCCTTGGAGATTTAACATGGTGCGTTAGGCTATGTGATGTTGGCATGTCATACATAGTCATCACTTAGTCACTCATACTACAACAAGGTTAGCTATAAGGTTGTCTATAAGTGTATTTATTTTTTTACTCCTCTCTATCTCTTTCTTCGTACTCCCTTCGTCCCATAATATAAGAACGTTTTTGACACTAGTGTAGTGCCAAAAATGTTCTTATATTATGGGACACAGGGAGTACTAGTATTTATTGCATTTGCCAAGGAGTGACCTCTTCCAATGAAATGGTGTTGCTAAGTTTGCTTCATTTAATTAGCTATAGACTCAAAATTGTCTTTTCACCTAGGTACATGCGCTTAGCACCGTTTCTTCCTTGGGTCGCCAAACTTGCCACATCATACTTTATGCCGATGTGGCAAGCTTAGCACCTGTAGGAGTAAGTAAGTACTACAATAGTGGGCTATAAGCCCGCTTTACATGGCATTTTTGCATGTGTGGAGGAAAGAGGCAAGGAAAAAGTGGAGAAGTGGGCTCTCATGCAAGAGCCAGCCTCAACTACATGGTGGAGCATTAGGAGAGGCGCCTGTATGGAGGTGGTCAGGAATCGGGAGACTCACGATGGTCGTAGCGCCGCAGTTAAAATGAAAATGGCAAGTCAAATCATGGGGCCCCACCTTTCCAGCAGTAACTCGCTGTCAAATCACACAGCCCTACGTTTGCAGCAGCCTACTCCCTCGTCTTCTCGCGTCTCTGTCGAACCGACTAGGCGGAACTGCCCTGCCTACCGCACAAGAAAAGCCCCGCCCTCGACTTTTAAATACAACTACATCCTCTTAAGAATCCAATGATATAGTAGTACTTTTTGTGACATACTACTAACTCATATTTAGTTAGTCAAATGGATGACCTAGAACTACGTGCATGCCCTATAAACCGAGACGCCTAAAAATAAAAAACCGAGACAGAGAGGGTAGTTCAGCACGTATCGTTTTAGATCAATATAGTCGGGATTCACCAAGGAGCAAAACCAAGTGGTAGGCTGCTCCTGTCGTGTTGGCGTAGCAACTCAAGCAGGGTCAGTCCGCACATGAAATGGCGACACACTTAACAGTTCCCCTTTGGCCGACATGTGGCTCATCCACCATCTTGTTCCACGTGCAATGCACCAAATTACAGTTCGGACCAGCGGTTGGAACTGGAGGCACCCTGGTCGTAGCGTCGCAGTAGTAGAAAATGAGCGACGAGGGGTCAAATCACAAAGCCCCACCTTTCCCGCATTAAGCTGGACGGACGAAGCAACCATCATTTCACTCTAGGGCGCAAGAGCATAAAGAAATGAGAAAACAATGCTGCGTGCGGCAGCTACCTAGGGCACCCTAGGATAGGGGTCTCCACTACATATCCTTTTTTTTGAAAGTGCCTCCACTACAAATCGGCTTCTCCCTCGTCCTCTTGAAGAAAACTGATGATGAGTGCGGCGGTAGGGTTTGTAGGAGTACTACGGCGTGCATGGCCATGTCTTAGTAAATGGGTTCGAGTCGATGCATGTGTAGGTCAATTGGTTTTACGGGAACGAGGCTGCATTTTGGGTTCGGGGACCAGTGGAGATATAGTACATACAAAAAATTGTGGACGTAGGTTCGACCGGAAGGCAATGATGCATTGAACGCATGAGATTTTGAAACCAAATTATGAATAAATACACACTATAGCATGTAAAGCTTTGAGTCATATATGCATGATGTAGATGTTTGTTTAGTTCTTATAGTTCATCTCATTCAAAATCAATTAGTTTTATAAAAATGTTAAGATTCATGGGGTTGTGCATTGTAAAGCATAAAGTAAAAAACAAATGATGGCAATTCATTTAGAAAAAAACAATTATGATACAGAAGATTCTAGAACAAAGGAGAAGTGCTTGTGTTTTGAGGTTTGTGCATTATTCTTAAGTTCAACCATGGAGTCTTCTAAATTGTACATGTGGCAGATCTGGTGGAATGTTGATGATATCCAACGACCAGTAGTGCTCGGATTCGCCATCTCTACACTATCGGATTAGCTTCATCCAGCGACCATCTTTCAAAGTTATTGGCACACTATATAGTTCTTGTGCCATAGTTGCATGTTTTGGAAAAAAAGCTACTAGTGGGTTGTACTATCTATTTAGGAATAGAAGATGTATACATGGAAGTTGTAAGGAAAGAGATGACATGGAGCATCTTAATTCCTATGAGTAGGGATTGGAAAATATATGTCATTTGGTTCACATCATAGGAACTTTTCTATTGAATCTAGAGATGACATGTATCTCAGTTCCTATGAGGAGGGATTAGAAAAGATATGTAATTTGGTTCAGATCATAGGAACTTTTCTATTGAACATATGCTAATGTTTATTTTCCTTTGAAATTAAGGGAGTATAGGAATCCATTCATTTGAACCAAGTGGCTCTAAAGTTATAGAAATGATACCATGTTTATTTCCTTTGAAATGTGGACTATATGAATCTATTCCTATGAACCAATTGGCTCTAAAGGAAAAAATCCTATAAAAATCATATCATTAGAGTTCCTATGATATTCCTCGACACCAAAGGATGGTTGAAATTGATGCTGGTGATACGATGGTCTTATTTTGTAGACTCCTCCCCCATCTTTATAGTTACCTCTCGAAGATGAATGAAATGATATATACAGGGTATTCTACATGTGCAATTTGGTACACGAAAACTCGGTAAAATTTTGTGAGGTTCGAATTTTCAATAAAGCTATATGCACTGCATTTCAGAATGGAGGGAGCATACGGCAGTTGTTAACACTCACGTGGAAGATTTGTGTGTAGGAGGAGTGTCTGTTCTGTTAAATGACATGGCAAAACTGACATTGTCGGATGCCGATCTAACGGTTCTTACGGCGTTCGTCGGGAAAAGGCTTGTGGCGAATGTTTGTCGGATAATGATTTACGGACACATGCATTGCATTGATACGTGCCCCCCTCCCTCTCATGCACACGCACCCTCACGAGTCACGACTCTCCCGAGTCCTCTCGCAGACTCGCATGTCGCACCCACCGTCTATCTGCAGGTAGATGTCATGCACATATGTGCTCTTCACTCCCTACCCTCGGAACTTCTAAAAAACAAAATACGTCGCGCACATTTTATTTTAGCTCACACATCACACACTTGTACTATTACTCTTGCGGCGAACGTTCTTTGGGCATAGAATGTTGTACTCTCACGAAGAGAAGCAGTGCACACACGCGCTAGTTCTCTCACACCCACTCACTGGTACACGTAGGAGCGCGTTTTTTTGAAGCTGGTACAACAAAATCACTCCACTATATATATAAGCAAGAGCCTTAGCACTTGCTTTACTAGGGTTCCTCTTGTTCACTCTCTCATGCTCTCCAGATCTAAGCAAGACATAGGTGGCCACACTCTCTCGCAGCTCACGGTTGGTCACAAATCCGGCCGGACAACCTCGGCTGGGGAAGGGGTGTAGGTGCATCATTCACACTATCGTCAGCGGCGAGGGAGGAGACCAACGGCTGCCCGCGCGTCCCGATCGGCGACCATGCCGTTCTCTCTGAGAGAGCGCCGGCTTGGGAGTACCTCCGACCCCTTCTTCCTCCCTGCGGTATTGTGGCCAAGATGCGGCCTCCCGACGCCGTCTTTGCCACATGCCGATGACCCTCAGGTATATATTCCTTCGAAACCTGCCTTGCTCTACTGCCCCAGCTCCCTTCGTGTGGATCTTTTTCTACTTCCGTCCGCTGTTCCAAAGCCACCTAGACTTTTACTATTATTAGAGGTAAAGCTAGTTCATACATTCGACTCTAAGAGTTGGTTCAAACAGGGAAGAAAGTGGGAAAGCTGTAGCATGAATCTAGGACTTGGTTCTAAGAGGAAACGGGGGAAAGTAGTAGATACTGGCTACCCAACCGGTCTCTTGGTTGAAAAGACGAAGAAAGCATGGTGGATGGCGAAGGGTGGGGGGAAGTGGACCTATCTCTTGGTTGAAAAAGGAAAGAAAGTGACGGGTATTGGGGGACAATGCAAATGAGAATGAGAAGGTCTAGATTTCCTGTGCTCGCATAGGAAAATGTCATCGAGGAGATAAAAAATGGGACAAATGCAGACATGTTGCCTGAGTGTTTTCCGCTCTCGGCAGCCACATCTGCCTCACCACTTTGTGCCCCTGCTGTCCCTACGCCCATATCGCTACCGTTAATGTAAAATCACATGAAGCATTAAGCAATGCCACCTAATGTCACTATAAGTAATGGTCTAGTGCCGTCGATAAATTGAAGCGATGCCACCACCATTTTATGAAGTGCTTCCGTCCTGCTTTATTTCCCATGAATTGTGTTTTTGCAGTTACACTTAACTCTCACACCGCTAACATTGCTTCATCCCAGTGGAACTTCACAAATTTGATTGCACATTTACTGACCATGTGCTACTCTCATGACAGTAATACTAATGCTATTGTTCTGCATGTTAATCTAGTGGCATTGCTGATGTGATGTGATGCTACTTACTTAAGGACTCTTCATACTGTCAATCTAGTGCCAATTATAACACAATAGATGTTATTGTTAATCATACGCCACTGCAAATATCTGTCACTGTTTAAATAACCATATTTCGTATTTGCGCAAATAGGGATGTTTGTCTCCATATCATCTTGGGATGTCTGTCTCCGTATCGTTTCTATACGCACAATCAAAAGGACACACCTCAGTTTTAGTACAACTGTGCAAAATGAGATGGTTATCCCTCATTGCCATCGTCTAACCTCCAGTCTTCAAGGTATTCCTACATTGGTAGTAACTAAGGTAGAATGACCAAAGCAATCTAAAAGAAGCCGATTCATACATTTTACTTCCTGATTGCAGTGCAGGGACAAGCAAAAGCAACTGCATCCTAGTCCAGAATGCACTTTCTGCCAGTTCTTCCACGGCCAAGGACTAGCTGGCACAGCTCCACGGTGGTTTTTTGGACAGGTGCGCAGACAAGAGGCATTGTGGTCTGCTTATTTCTGCAAATAATGGCGCTTAAATTTAGTGGAATGCACAAGCATTTCAACTGTTCAGTACACTGCATGGTTCAGTTCAGCATTCCAGTTGAGACCACACTTATAATTGGTTATTTTGGAATGAGAGAACCTAACCCTGGATGGTGGCAACAAGAAAAAACCAGAGTGAACTCCAAGAAATTTAAGCCTGTCGGGAGGCCCTTTGCTCAGAGAAGCCTTGCTTGTTTTTTCCTGATTTGTAAACCTTCTCAAAACTTTGTCTTTTGCTGTGAACTAGTATATGTTTGTTATGTTCTATGAATCATTAAGATGTATAAAATTGCTTAACTTATGCTTTTCAAGTTTTTTGTGAAGACGAGTTTAATGTGAGTGTTCCACATGAGCGCTGGACTAGCGTGTGAACGTTTGGAATTTATTACATTGTGGCCTCAATTAACTGCATGAACCACTGTAACAAGATACATAGTTGCTTATATGTCAGACAACAGATTGTTGATTGTTAGCTGGTCGATAGCCTAGTGTTGAAGCGAGCTGAGCCAATGTGTCGTGTTTTGCAAAACTGCTTACAAGTGGGGTAGCACCAACAGTGTTTACAAGTACTTATGTATACGTCAGCGCATAGTTCTCGAACGAGTGCTCTATTTCATCCAAACACACACTGCTCGTATGATAAACCATGACAACTTATGTCTTACCATGCCATATTCATGAAAAAACTAGTGAGGACGCATCTGTTTCGGCAACAATTACGATGGTTCTCACATGATTCACGGGCACACAAAAGTAGCAGCAGTTCCCATAGACGGATTCAAACAGAGTACTAGCCCAAGAGGGGTCGATAACAGGCAAGGTTCGGATAATTAAACACAATCCAAACTACTATTAAATACTAGCTGGGGCAACTATTTCATGTCTCGATCTAATTTGGGCTGGACACAAGACGGACCTTGTCATGAACATCATCGAGGACGTCCCGCAACAGCTCAATCCTGTGAACCTTCATGAAGACAACCTTGTGGCCTTGCCATTGATAAACTTATTTGTGGAGGCATGCCACGTCATCTTCCTGTGTAAGCTTGACAAGAACAGTATGCCTCACAGACGAAGGAGTAGCTTTGAACTTCTTGTGCTTCAGTACACCCTGGACAACATGCCTGACAACAGTGAGGCTGGAATACATCTCTTCATTGGTATAACCGCAAATGACTTCTAGGATCCAACAGCCTAAGAACTCTATTTTCCTAGTGTGTATATTCAGGTCATTCGCCTCATAGCGAGTGACATGTACAACCACACAATCCTTGTCTGCATCAGGGTTCTAATTGAAACAGAAACAAATTCTGAATTACTTTTCAGTATAAGAAACACAAGTTATTTAAACCACTATGTATAGCATGGCATCGAAGCTATTAAATTTTGCATTATTAATCACCACATACTTAGATGAAAACCCACAATCGAGATCGGCAAAGAAGAAAATC
>NC_057798.1:197883067-198033655 GCF_018294505.1 Triticum aestivum
GTCAGTGGACAACATAAAGAATCAAGATACTTTGAAAATGATAAACAGGCTCTAGCATAAGCAACAGTACAGATCGATAAGTAAAGAGTGCTAAACAAATCTCAATAACATCACACCAGTTATGCAGTTGGAAATAGCATCAACCCATGCACCTGTTCATCAGACAAGTTTTGTCCAAATCGAAGGACCTATAGGTTGACTCCTTCCGTCCCCAAATTTCTATAGCAGCAGGACACGAATCAAGTCGGTAGAAACAAAACAATACAGTTAGGAACAGCACATGGATATATGAGGTCCAATATGGGCACCAATTTTACAACTCGGTCTCATCACGCCTTGCTACATATGCTGTGCACATGTAGGACAAGACGAAAGGTCGGCATGGTCATTACAATGACGAGAACAACAGAGAATCGATCAACAAACAGAGAAGAGACCACAGAGAAACAGCATTTTCATCTGATGCACCAGTACGGACAACACAGCGGTTAGATGCAAAGCTAGCTGCACGTTCTTGTTGCCTTGCAGTTTTGCCGCGCCCATGCCTGCCTTCTCGCTGTTAGACACAACCAAGATTCAGAAGCAATATGCCACAAGCCCCAGGACTCCATCTCGCAAACCTGTCACCAACAACGGCTATATTAAGAACATATTTCTTCACTTCAAAATAAACATATTTTCCAGTCCAAAATGGGAGCCAATTGTGGTCTTGGTTGAACGGCCTGCTCTGGTTGAACAGACTCTTGCAATTATGTTCAGCATAAAAAGATAGATGTTCTGGTTACTGATAGGTTGCACTATCATCACATAAGTAGGCTTAAATTTATGCTGCCTTATTCTAACTGGCAGTTTTATCGCCAAAATTTGTTTTATCAGCTAAAATATAGGTATACAAAGCTATGAGGTTGATACATAACACATTTATAGATACATAAGCAGTGACGTTTTCTCCCCAAAAATTTACAGAGAGAAACAAGAGGGACAGGCAGCTGGAAAACATGGCTGGTCTAAGAATAAACGGTTAGTATGCTTGTGGATTTAACAGAAACATGGGCAAATGAAATTCTGTGATTCACAAATTTAGTTACAGCCATGATCCTGGCTTCATTTATATGCAGTAAGATTAGTAGATAAGGGGTAGAGCCGGCCTGGTGAGCTTTCTTACTGATATAAACATAACCACTGATCGTTGTTTGAACAGTGTGTCAAAAAAGATGATGTAAATGTATGAGACCAAATTCAAATATTAATTTCTCTGAAACTTTCCAGACATGAAATTTTGTACAGAATCTAAAAGAAGCATTTTTACACAATGTTCCAGCAACTGCTTGCTGATTCTTTTGGGGTTTCAGGATGTAAATATCATGTGCTGGGTAAACCACACGTATGCAAGATTAAAATAAAACTGAACTAGCCATGTAGCACCTTGATGTACACAATACAAATTGAACACTGTTAATTATATCACTGTTCATTCAAATTGTCAGCCCATAGAAACTGGTCTTCGTAAAGAGATTGAAGAGTTAATCTGCCGGCATGACCAAACAATGGATATGCAGCTTGAGTTTCAGTTTGCATCTTCATAAATTAAAAGCTATCAGTCTGTATACCAACAGATATCATAAAGAAATCTATCTGATTATCTTCACAAGTAAGCAATAGAAAATCAACCTTTGAAGATAAAGCTAAGCTGCACTTTGGAAATTAAACTAATGACAGGAACCAAGAAAACATAGCATATCATCACCTGATCAATGTTCCTGATGATTACTCCTCCGGTGCCTCCTCAGAATCCGAGAGAGGTAACAGGGTTCCCAATCCAATGACATGTCCATTCAGGCATACAAAGTACTCCACGGAATCATCGTAAGCACCCAGCCTGGCGGAAGCACTAGCCGGCATCATATCAGCATGCAGCATGTTCCATAGCTTAGCCTTGCAATAGGGGCAAACCTCCATTGGATGGAACCTAGCCTGCTTCTCAATCAGGATCTTCTTGACCCTTGAAGTGGCAAACGACTTGAAGATGCCACGGAAAAAACCCAGGTCGCCTTCTTCCCCCTGGTCGAGATGTTCGCACGGATCGGACACATACAAGACATCCATCCTACACTGCAGAGGCAGGAAGCTCTTGCCTGCGGTCCTTGAAAAGCGCGTCCTGAACACAAAGTGGCCGGGGACATGGATGTTCCCGAACAAGCCCCCCTTTGTGCAGCCATTGCAGTAGATCAGCAGCTTTCCGAGCGCCTTCCAGTTGCCGTCGACAATGTGGCTGCCGTCGGAATGCAGATCTAGCATCATCTTGGGCGCCCTGGCATGGCAGAACTCCTTCCACAGCACCTGCTTGGCGACCTCGTCGAACCACTTGCAGACGCAGGAGAGGTTGGCGATCAGCCTGGGGTTCCAGTTCATGTGGCGGAAGACAAGGAACAGCGCGTCCTCGCTGAGGTGGCCCTTGGTGCAGGAGCAGGAAGCCGAGTGCGTGCAGCGGTGCTGCTTCACCACCAGCACCATTTCCGGCAGCCAAAATCACTCCAGTATCGACCGACGCCTACCTCCCCATGCGACCCCGCCTCTTTTCCTGCTTGGATTTAGCAATTCAGTCACATGAAGAGCATTCCATTCAATCGCTACTTACTTACTAACTGCTATAACAGATCAGATAGAGGTTAATCCGCCCTCGGCAGCTACGAGACAGCTAACCGCTCCGGCACCGGGGGACGGATCTAGGTGATGCGCGGGGCGCACACCCGAAATTTCTCGAAGCTAATCCCGATGAGGTGATCATCGGATGACTAGAAAGCTCATACCTCGAAAGCTACCGCCCAAGGCCGCGGACGGGGTGGGAACAGCAGGGACGCGACGGGGTAGAACGGGGACGGCGACGGCGGCCGCGGCGGCGGGGAGCGCGAGAGCCGTCGGCGGCGGCGCCGAGCTACGGCGCGGCGGTAGGTCTGGGGGTCGGCGGTGGCGGAGCGAGTGAGATATTTTTAGAGCCGCATTGGGTGGGATTGGAGGTCGGGTAGGGCAGGAGCTTGAGAGCGGCGTGCGGAAGGAAGGGATCGGGGATGAAGAGGAAAGGGACGGGGGAGGGCGGAGGGGAGAAAAAGTCTGGCGGCTGCGGGGGAGTGGAGACTGGCTTTCGACGGCCCGGATCGTTCGGCCGGTGGATGGAGGGCTGAGATTGGACCGACCCGAGAGGAAGCAGACGATTTTCGTGTGGTCATTCGGGGATGGATGAGTTCTTGCATGTTTTCTTTCGCCGTTTTCATCAATTTTTATTAATTTCTGCAGGGGGTTCATTTATTTACTTTTATTAGCTTGGTAATTTCCACACTCATAAAAACAGCTTAGTGGTTTTTCCTCGATATCATCCGACTCCCAGATATAGCTTCATCAGCCCGTGAACAATTTTCTTTAACTACATTCACGCTACTATCGCAAACTCTATCCCTAAAGATAAATCTGCATTAAGTAGGAATATAATGAAGCACACGTCTTTGATAAGAAATAGCCACGGTATTAGGGCATGCCTTACGCGTGGCGCTAACAGCTACGATAGGATAGATTCCGTACACCATCTATTGGATTATGGAGTCAGGCACGACATCGATGCAGGATAAGGCGGTGGGTGCTTGGCCCTTTCTCAAACCGTTTGATGCAACGGGCGCTGATTTTTTGGGCTATCGGTGCCTTAATTAACCACTAACGTCGAGGGAGGGGGCGTTACACATACTCTTAATATAACCAAGTGAAACGCATACAGAGCATTGCAGTGGATTTTTGGAGAAATCCTAACAAATCATTCTATCTCGAGTGCGTCTCATTTTCAAACTCAAACCATTGCAAATTCCATTGCTCTTGTAGTACTCTATTCCACAGAATTCACCATACGGCAACCGCACCTAGAAACCCCGCCGCAGCGGCCGACAGAATCAAGAATGCGCACGCGTTGGCACAGGAGACACCGTGGCAGGCTGCTCGCTGCGGTTGATGAAATCCTATCAGCCAAGTGGACGGCAGGTGCCCACTTGGTCTCTCCAAGTGGCCAACTCGGCAACTGGCAACCGCAACCGTACCGCGTCCGTCAATCGCTTTCGCTCGCGCGCTGCGTTGCTCGCCACCATCGTCGCCCGCTTGCACGCTCCCAGCAAGAGACCCGGCAGGCTATGCTGGCCTGGTAAAAAGCCCACGTATCATAGCGGGCCTCATCGAGGAACAGCACACAACACACGTGGGCTCTAGCATCCACCTCAAAGAAAAGAAAAAAAACATGGGCTCTAGCACCTCACAGTGCGTTCGTAGCCTGCAATGCAGAGAGAGAAAAAATACGCGCGTACCCTGCAGATTCACAAGCTCCTGAAACTGAAAGAGGAAGAAATGATTTGAATCAAGAGCTGATCCAACACGCAGGGGCACCCGTAAAGCACATGCATATAGACACTTACGAATTCGCGATGCACGTATGGACTAATATTGATCACCGCATATATACAGTGATGAAAAGAAAAGAATTCTCCTACAGAATAGGTACTTTGTAGATCTAAATCGCCAGCACACAACATAGTATAAAACACTAACCTAAGATAAATATATCTTATCCCTAACTATACCGAAACTAGTGGAGTATGTGGTTGACAACTAATTCATCATCTTGATCGGACTTCATATCGATGGATCATCTTGCTTCTACAGTCATGGCTCTGCAAAGGATAGAGAGAAAAAAAACACGTGTCAGACTGTGGATCATACGACAAATTAACACTAGCTAGCATGGCCAAATTATTATTTAGTGAAGGCAGAATTTCCGAAGGAAACGGTAGTTACTTGGAGATGGGGCTGCTGGAGCGGTAGGAGGGTCCAGTGGTGGCACCGGCGCCGCTGTCATAACATCGACAAAAATTCAATCTTCCTCCGGTCATGCAGGTAATTCACAAAATAACAATGCCAAAAATAGAAACATAATACAGTAGTGAAGATCGGCTACGATGACTTACTGGCGCACTGTGCAAGCGTCTGCATTGGCAGCGGGACGGCGCAGTTTCCCGGGAGGGACATCATGCGCATGAAGTCCATGGGGGCGGGCATGATCTTGTTGATGTCGCCGTTCAGGCCGTGGCAGAGGCAGATGGGGGCGTTGTCCACCAGGGACTTGAAGGCGCCGCAGCACGCGGCCGGGGGCGTCGCCACGCTGGTGTTGGTCAGGTAGCCCATGCATGGCGTCAGTCCCATCAACGGCGTCAGGCACTCCGTGGGCTGGGACGGCGGGGTAGCGGGCGAGGCCGGGGCTGGTGGTGGGGTGGCCGGCGGTGGAGAAGCAGGGACGGATGGGGTTGGGTTGCTGATCACTGGGCTCGGCGGCGGCGGGGAAGCAGGGACGGATGGCGGTGGGTTGCTGATCACTGGGCTCGGTGGCGGCGGGGAAGCTGGGACAGACGGGACAGATGGGGGTGGGTTGCTGATCACCGGGGTCGGCGGCGGCGGTGGGGAAGCTGCGGGGGGAGGTGGCGATGGCTTAACAATCGGGGCGCACGCGGGCTTGACTCTGATGGCGGAAGACGGCTGCGCGGCCGCGAGCAGGACGGCCAAGGCGAGGAGCAGGGCGGCGGCGGGCTTGGATGGCGCCATCTCGTGCATGCGCTGCGCGGAGGTTTACGGTCGGCTACTGGGTTTGCGGTCTGTGGTGCGAAGAACCAACGGGGTGCATGACGGCCATTTTATAGGAGGGAATGGGGACGAGATAGGGCGTTTGAACAGCACTGGTCGATCGCATCAACATGGGACTCTTCGTTTTGTTTTGTGTCACTCTTATCTTAGTCGATCTTAGATACGGCGTTTGAACGGCATTGCCTGCATTAAAATGGAGGCGGCAACGGCAAAACCAGGTGTTGGAGCGAAGGACTCCTCCAGTTTACGGGATATAACAAGATATCACCCTGCCATTGCGGCTGCAGATAAATGGTTAAGAGTAAAAGTTCACGGGATATACCAGCGTTTGAACTGAGACTTGCAAATCTGCTCAAAGTCGTCTGTTCGAACCTAAAGTCGGCGTGTGCTTGGGCCTCGATCGGGGGTGTTGGACGCTTACAACTCCCTTCTGGCATATCCGCTGAAAAATATGGTCACCAACCAAACACCCAGATCACCCAGATGAGGGAAAAGTCACGTTTAAACCTTCAGTATCAAACGTATTGATTGGGTCAGATCAAAGAGCAACAGGTGATCAAAACTTTCGAGCAAACTGTAAATTATGCATTCCTTAGCTTTTTCAATAGATAATTATCCTAGGTCAAAGATGTTGTTCTTGTTCATCATGCAGATATATTGTTTCGGACCATTTACATCTGTGCCCCTAACTCAAACCCACTACTCAGATTTACCCCTAATTTCGAAGCATACTCAAATTTGCCCCTCTCTCGTTAAGTGACCTTACAGAAATGCCCTTCCGTTCTGTTTCTGTCCAGTCAAAGGGGTTTGACCATCAACGGGGCGTTTATTGGACATTTTGCCCCTGCCTCCATGTGTCACTTACATGTGGGATCCACTCAGAAAAATAAAAAACTCTTTCTCTCACCCTCTCTCTCACGCACTTACATGTGGGCCCCAAATAGTAAAAAGAAAAAAAAACTAGATAAGGACCGGTCAAACTAGATATCGGGCCCACATGTCATTGTCTTATTATTCATTTCTAAAATACATTGTTTTAATTAACAGTGGATTAGGCCGTGGGTTGCCGGCGGCAACCAAAATCATTGTCGGAGGCACGCCATAAGGCCGCGGGAAGGTCAACGGAGGTAGCCAGGTGATAGCCCTAGCTCTACAACGTCCTTGGATGGCTTCTTCAGGCCATATGGGCGCCAGAGCGAACGGCGGCGACCATTCGTGCGGCGGCTCTGGGTGGCGCAAGATGGGAAGCTACCATGCGAGGGGGAGGGAGAGGGTAACCGGATATGTGAGATTTCAGAGCTCACTATGAACACGATGGTGATGCCGCCGGGGTTCGAGGAAGACTGGAGCGAGGACTTCGACCATGGCGGCCATGGCGGGGCTCGGAGCTCGCGGGGAAGAAGGCCCGAGGTTATGGGTTTGGTTTGGAGGACGCCCAATTCTTCTATGGTACCTTAGGATCCAAGAGGAGAGGCAGAGATTGACCGGCGTGCTTCAATGGCGGCGGTCCGAGGCCGGAGGCCGGGAAGATGCATCGTGGTGCTCAGTATTGGACGTCTCTGGTCCAATTCCTAGGCTGGTAGGCCAAGGGCATCTCATAAGAGCTTCCTGGCAAAGTGGTGGCCCTTCGGGTTGCCGTTGGCCATGTGCCCGCCAGACGACGGCGACAGGGTGCTCTCTAGCGTGCTTACGGGAGAGGGATAGAGGGCAGGAGATGGGAGAGGGAGAGCGCATGAAGAAACTCCATACTGATGTACTTTTGGAATCTCTTGATTATGAATCATTTGAGACATGTGAACCTTGCCTCATTTGAGACATCATTTGGACCTGTCGTGGAATAGTCACGGCAGATGTCCTAGCGAAAGGACTTAGTCATGGAGCCATCGCAACCAGGTTAGCTTAAAAGGGGTTAAACAGGACAAAACACATGAGTTTATACTGGTTCGGCCCCTTGCGGTGAAGGTAAAGGCCTAATCCAGTTGAGGTGGTATTGCTTATGTCTCGATTACCAGGGAGCGAATCCGCTTGATCTAGCTTTCGATCTGTTGTTTTTTGCCCTGAACCGCCGCCGGGTCGTCCCTTTATATACACAGGTTGACGCCCAGTGGCTCACGGAGTCCCGACCGGCTCATAGACAACGTGTCCGGCTTGGTGACTACCTATACATGCCTTACAATACAAGTCTTACACATATGGCGGTTTATTCTACGGGCCTTAAGTCGCCCTTGGGCCTTGGGCCCTTATCTTGAACCGCCATCTTCGATATCCGTGTGGGCTTCATATGATTAATCGCCATAGGTATAACCCGGCCCCTCCAGGGCGAGTCATACCTAACAGTTATATCTCCAACATTAGGCCCCATATTTATTTGAACTTGTTCATGTCAATCTTCAACATTTAGGAAAAATCCTCTCTTCTTCATTTGTGCGAGAATTCATAACCCGCCATGACATCATCTCCTGGAATTGCGATAACCCGCCATGATGTCACCTATCATTAATTCACACAATATCCAATATATCTCAACGGATCTTTATCTTAATAGCCGTCCCGAGAATCAAGGCGCCCGAGCAACTGGATAACCATGTTTTTTGGCCTCCTCGTTTTTTGTGCCCATCTGTTGCCTTTCCTTATAAATAGGGTTGAACGACCCCTTCTCATTCTCCCTCCTTTCCTTCGTCTTCCTCTTCTTGCGACTCTCCTGCCGCCGCGGAGCTCATCGTCAGCCTCATCATCGGCCGCTGCATCAACCTGATTCGGACCAGAAAACACCGGCACTCCACCGCAGTCTGATCTGCATCTGTAAGTTTTCCCCTTTCCATGCTCCAGACTGCTTTAGGGTTTCAGTAGTTCGTCGTGTTCTTCGTAGCTCTTCATAGTTCTCGTTTTGGATCCGAGCATACCTGTTAGGACGTGCGGAACCTGTTTCCCTTCCTTTTGATGTCTCGAAGCCTGCTTCGCAGATGCATAGATGTCCCCTTGTACTAGTTCTTCTGCTGCTGTACTGCTTTAGGTTTTTGATTTATTTTCTTTTTCACACAGCGCCAGATCCAAATTTATAATTGTAATATGTGAAACCTGTTTGTCTGGGACTTAGTAAAATTTTCTTCCTGATAAACCAACTTGGTCATGGGGGCTTATATCACCGGCTGTGGTTAAATTCAATGCTCAACAGATTTCTCCTTTGATAGACATCAAACTGCTCATGGCGGCTTACATAGCCTGCTGTAACTAGTCGTATACCATTAGGCCCCCTTTTAAGCCGCCATTCTGAATATATGTTGTAATACTTTCCCACCGGCTTAATTTTGAACCGGCAAACTTGTTCTTTTCCTTTTTAGGCTTCTTTCTTCGCGATGGCCCCAAAGACAACCACTTCCTGTAACTGGGTTCCTTCCATTGTCACTGAGGACACACTCCAGGACTTTGTGAAAACCGGCTATTTGCCAAAGAAGTCTGTCATGCATTACCGCGCTCCTACGCCGGCAGAGGAGAAACCTCAACCAAAAGATGTTGAAGTCATTATCTTTACCGATCACATGAACCGGGGCTTCTCACCGCCCGACTCTAAATTCTTCCGGGATGTTCTGCACTTTTTCAACCTTCATCCTTAGGACATCGGACCCAATTTCGTGTCAAATATATGCAATTTCCAAGTGTTCTGTGAGGTGTACCTTCAAGAGGAGCCCAGTGTGGAGCTATTCAGAGAGTACTTTTATTTGAACCGCCAGAACGAGTACTCCAACAGACCCAGCTTGGAACTTGGTGGGATCTCAATCCAGCGACGAAGAGATGCTATATTCCCTTATGCGCGCCTGCCGAGTCATCCCAAGGATTGGAACCAGACATGGTTCTACTGCAAGGATACTTCTCCGGCTGACGAGAACCGACTGCCCGGCTTTTGCGCCCTGCGTCTTGAATCAAATCATCCTCTCCCTGACAAGCTGAGAGCTATTGAACACAAAAGACTCGCCCCTACCATTGCCAATGTTAAGGCTCTGTTAGGAAACGACTTGACTGACATTGACTTAGTTCAATGTTGGGTTTCATGGCGGGTCATTCCCTTAAGTCGCCGCTCCAGCTTAATGGGCACTTACACTGGTGCCAAAAAGGATCCACTGCGCCACAGCTCCGAGCATTTAACTGATGACGCCATCAACGAGATGACGAAGTTTATTCTACATGAAAGCCCGATAGACTGCAGCAAGGTGGGCCTAAGCCCTTTCTACAAATCTAACCCGACACCAGAAGTAAGCCGCCAAATTACTTATTTTACCTTCATCCTTAATATTTTGCTTTAACTCAATTCTGACGACTTTGACAGGCCGATGATGACTCCTGGAAGAAGGAATATGATCATGAAGCTGCCAAAAGGGCCAGGAAGGCCAAGAAAGCCGCCAAGAGAACCACTAAGAAGAAGGGAAAGAAACCCAGTGCTTCAGAGATGCTTGAACTCGACGACAGATCTGAGTCGGAGGTAGCCCTTGACTCTCTTGGCTCCTTTTTAAACCATCTTATTGACATTGATTATCATCAGGATGACACGGGGACCAGTCAAGCACTCAAAGAAGAGGTAACTATCATTTCCTATGACTCCGAGCCCTTGCCAAGACAGAAAATTCGAAGAGTAACCCGGAAAGTAAGCTTTTCACACCCCTTAGCTCATCTGGATCCTCGCTTTCTTTTGAAGCAACAGAAGCACGAGAGCTGGCGACAAACTCAGACTAGCAGGGATGAAGAATTGTCCTTCGGCTTACCAAACACTCCGAAGAAGCGTCGAAACAAGGTCACACCCAATTTAAACTCCTTTTATCCTTTGGCAGGTCTCATCCGCCAACCACTCAATTCTTCCAACTCAAATTATCAGGAAACGTTCGGCAACTCATCTCAATCTCATCTGCCGGCTTTCAAGACTGCTCCTGGGTAATAACAATTACTTATTCTCTCATTATGCTTCTTGATACTTATACTGACCTTTCATGACTCATGCAGTGGAAAAACCAAGCCCGACAAGAAGGCAAAGGTGAATAAGCCGGTCTAAGACCCGAAAGTCAGTGAACCGGAGCAACAAACTGTAGCGCCTGAGGCCTCTGTTCCTCAACCATTAGAGTCGGTTCTTGACATTCCACCAGAAATCCCCGTCTCTTCTATTGACCAAGCCAACAATGACCCTTTGAACCCTGAAACATCTAGTCCAGTTAAGATGACTGATACACATAATGATGACGTGGTGGTCACCAATACCGGCTTTAGAGAGCCGGGAAGGCCTACCGTGTTGGCCAAACACTCTGCCAAGGAGGAGCACATTGAACGGCGTAAAGTAAGATTTGATGTTGCTGACTACTCCCAATTAAGCATTGGCGAAGTATATTCTGGCTATCTAAGTCAAGTGCACAACAGCCGTGAACTTGAAGTTGACATGGTGAAGCAAATGCACCAAAAGCTTGAGGTATGAACTCTTCCTTTATTGAATTATGCACATCTTGTCAGGCCCCAAGTCTACTGTTTATGTCGAATATGCTGTAGACTTAGATTAATCATAAGCATAAATAATACCCTTTGTCAGACTCCTTCATAATCCGGCTTAAAGTATCTGGTTTAAAGTATAACTGTAATGATTACCACTGAATCCGTAGCCCTCAAGGGCTGGTTTAATCAACATGAATGAGCCGGTCCTTTATACTCTTTGTAGAAAGCAGTACTTACTTGTGTAGTTCTCATGAGCCGGCTGTGGCTGTTTGTAGCACAAACGGGTCATCGTAAAGTTGTAACAAAAACAAGCAATATGCATTAGCCCCCAAGTGCCAAGTACTCTTGCTCGCAAAGTGCTTGGGACTTATTCACATAAACCGTTGCAGGAATAATTTTTTCAGTAGACATTAGCCCCCAAGTGCCAAGTGTTATTGCTTGCAAAAGGCTTGGGACTTCATGTTTTTAGCTAAATTTGAATTATGACTTTAATCCGGTGTATGTACATACCACCAATGCCCAACTTCAATCAGAGTTGTCTGACTTGAAGACTCGTCTGGAGCTGCAAGAATCTGAAACCCAGAAGGCGAACTCAAAGTTTGAATCCAGTGTGGCTGAATCAGAAAAACTGAAGACTCGCTTTGAAGTCGAGAAAAGCGCTTGGGCTGAAGAGAAGATTGTCTTGACACAACGGGCTGAAAAGGCGGAGGCGGCTCTTGAGGAGGTGACCACGGAGATTTCCGGCTTAAAACGCCATGTGTCTTAGATGGTTTTGGCTATCTTTGGTAAGTCGTTGTATGATTGTTAAATTTGAATATCCTCCTTGATGATATGACCCGCTTTTAATCCATCCATGATTACTATGCAAGCCCCAGGAGCACCAATCTTAACCAGGATATGTTTGTGAAGCTGAAGGCGGTTTACACGCTAGTGGAGCAGCTTTATACTGGGGCTCGGCGCACATTGGCCACATTTTCTCCCTCTAACCAAGCCCCCACTCTCCTGGTTGCCGTGTTGAGGAAGCTTTCCATTATGCCTGACAGGTTTAGTGAGTTGAAGCGATCATCCGTAAGAGCCGGAGCTGTCAATGCTTTAAGCCGGGCCAAAGCATGGCTACCAGAGCTAGACCCGACCGATATATCTATCGTTATCCAAGTTTTAAGGAAGACGACACCCCTTTTGACAAAAAAGACATTGCCGCCTGCGTGAAGGACATACGTCCCCTGGCCAGTCTGATTGCCAATGAAACAGACCTTACCAACTATCAGCCGACTTATGACTTGGAAAATCAGAACATGCCAACATCGTCTTACAAAGTGAAGGATCTAATGCCCCCAATTCGTAAGCACACTTTTGCTCCTGAAGTTGACCCGTCCGAGCTTATTGATGATGAAGGTGAATTCCAAGCTTTGAATGGCATTGACTGGTCATCACCAACCTTCCAGGAAGTAGAACAGGACGAAGAAGCGGATAGGGATGATCCGGAAGCGTCAGGCCATTAGAGTCAAGAAGATTGATCCGTTGGGCGGTTCATATTTGTGATCTTATGAAAAATAGTTAATCATTTTGACTATTTGGAGTCATGTAATAGGGTAGCAATGACTTTACTCTGTCGTGCCATCGTGCACGTTTATGTTGCGCTCAACACTATTAAGCCGCCACTTGATATTTATCCTTATAGACTTATCATGATGTTGACTGGTGCAGATGAAGATTTTGAATTATCCTACACACAAGTAGATCACGAGAGCCCTTGGCGGTTTACCGTAGGGCGGGTCATAATACCTCACATATAACCACTGATGTTTAAAACAGTTACAGATAAGGCTAGTTTAACCCGAATTTATACATGATGAGAATAACAATATCATACCTGTGATATTGAATCGTACTGCTAGTTTAAGAGACCTATGTAGTTAGGGTGAGCACCCAAAGCTTTAAAACCCAATACTTCCAAGTGCTTGATACCATCATGTATGGGCGACTTGTCACCTCTCAGTAAGCCGGGTAATAGAAACCACGGGTATGCTTCAAATATGAGCTGTGAGATTGATGATTATATGGCTAGAATCACTTTAAACCAAAAGGCAAGATAGTATCAAGAAGAACCAGAAAAATCTTCAGAAAATCAAGCCAAATGAGAAAAAACGAGGCTATGCTTCGAATACGCGCAGGAAGCCAGACCATAAGGGTTGATAGCTATGATTCGAATACGATCAGGAAGCCCCTGAATGGTTTTTGGCATTGCACCGATCAAAGGGGTACCGACAGCTACGATTCGAATACGATCTGGAAGCCACCCAGTGACCATAATGATTAATGGCTATGATTCGAATACGATCAGGAAGCCGGACCAAGAGGGTTAATGGCTATGATTCGAATACGACCAAGCCCCCAAGTGGGTTATGATGTTTAACGGCTATGGTTCAAATACGACCAGGAAGCCGGACCAAGAGGGTTAATGGCTATGATTCAAATACGACCAAGCCCCCAAGTGATCAAAGTGTTTAACGGTTATGGTTCGAATACAACCAGGAAGCCTGATCAAGAGGGTTAATGGCTATGATTCGAATATGACCAAGCCCCAAAGTGATCAAAGTGTTTAACGGCTATGGTTCAAATACGACCAGGAAGCCGGACCAAGAGGGTTAATGGCTATGATTCGAATACGACCAAGCCCCCAAGTGATCAAAGTGTTTAACGGCTATGGTTCGAATACGACCAGGAAGCCGGACCAAGAGGGTTAATGGCGATGATTCAAATACGATCAAGCCCCCTAGTGATCTTGAAATTATGAAGAAGAAGACTCATTACTGAAGATGAAAACGATAGAGGCCCTGCTTTATTATAATCATCATAATATATACATCATAAAAATATGTACATCATAAGAGCCGGCAGCTCAAGTGTAGTAAGGCCGAAGATGAGCAATATTCCACGGCTGGCGGGTCTCCTCCTCCAACTTAGGTGAGTCTTTGTGCTCTCGAATATCGATAAGGTAGTATGACCCATTGTTCAAGTTCTTGCTGACCACAAAGGGCCCTTCCCAAGGTGGGGATAACTTGTGCATGTCAGTTTGATCCTGGATGAGCCGGAGCACCAAATCACCTTCTTGAAAGGTTCTAGACTTAACCCGACGGCCGTGGTAACGGCGCAGATCTTGTTGGTAAATCACCGAGCGAGCCGCCGCAAGGTCACGCTTCTCATCTAACAAGTCAAGTGCATCCTGACGTGCTTGTTCATTATCAGCTTCAATGTAAGCCGCCACACGGGGTGAGTCGTGACGGATGTCACTAGGGAGAACCGCCTCTGCTCCATATACCATGAAGAAAGGCGTGTAACCCGTAGATCTGTTGGGGGTAGTATTAATACTCCATATCACTGAAGGTAACTCCTCCACCCAACAACCTGGCATCCTTTGCAAAGGAACCATAAGCCGGGGCTTGATGCCTCTCAGAATTTCCTGATTGGCTCTTTCAGCTTGACCATTGGGTTGGGGGTGAGCTACTGACGACACATCAAGTTGAATATGCTCACGTTGACAAAACTCTTTCATAGCACCCTTGGACAGGTTAGTGTCGTTATCAATTATGATGCTATGGGGAAAGCCAAAGCGAAAAATCACCCTTTTAATGAATTGAACCGCTGTTGCCGCGTCACACTTACTGACCGGCTCTGCTTCGACCCACTTTGTGAATTTGTCAATCGCCACCAACAGGTGGGTCTTTTTATCCCTGGACCTTTTAAAAGGCCCAACCATATCGAGCCCCCAGACTGCAAACGACCAAGTAATTAGAATCATCCTCAATTCTTGAGCCGACACGTGAGCTCGCCGTGAAAATTTCTGATAACCATCACATTTACTAACCAAATCCTCCGCATTAGCATGAGCCGTTAGCTAATAAAATCCATGACGAAAGGCTTTGGCCACAAGGTATTTTGAACCGGCATGTGACCACAATCCCCTTCATGAATCTCACGAAGAATCTCACGGCCCTCTTCAGGAGAGACACAACGTTAAAACTCCCCAGTGACACTGTGATGGTGTAACTCGCCATTGGCAATTGTCATTGACTTAGACCGCCGGGTTATCTGTCTGGCCAAAGTTTCATCCTTTGGTAATTCACCCCGGGTCATATAAGCCAAATATGGTACTGTCCAATCTGGGATAGCGTGAAGAGCCGCCACCAATTGTGCCTCCGGGTCAGGGAACAACCAGATCTTCCTCTGTAGGCAATTTGACAGAAGGGTTATGTAGAATATCCAAGAAAGTGTTAGGTGGCACCAGCTTACGTTGAGACCCCAACTGGCTTAAGGAATCAGCCGCCTCATTTTTCCTATGATCGATGTGTTCCACTTGATAACCCTTGAAGTGCCCATCAATAGCATCAACTTCGCGGCGATAAGCTGTGATAAAGACCGAACCTCGATGACGAGATCTGATCTGTTGTTGCGGCCCGACCTTTCACGACACTCCACCTTCAGCACTAGTAGCATCTCGCCCGCGCACGTGATGTACACGAAGTAGAGGGTTTGAACCTTGCGGCCCAGCACGAGAAAACCAATCTTGACGAAGGTACTCACGCGCAAAACAATTTCCATGAAGAGAAATCACAACACAGAGGTTTTCTAAAGGTCCCTCCAAAACTTGATACGGGTGTCTACCCTGAAAAACACAACGTGTCTATTTCATAAAAATATAATCTGCCTTTACATTAAACACACCATGGCTATTTATAATAGACGGACACAAGTGTGGACTATGGCCGTCACGCACGCACACGCCTATAACAAATCTAAGCAAACAACCAACTTAAATTGAAAAACAAACGACAACTAGACACCGGCCGTAGAAGTTGTTAAATAAAACTTGAACTCTAATCACGCAGGTCTCTCTTGGTGGGCCCCATCCAATTTCCTTTAAAGAAAACAATCTCCACCACTGAATCCTTTTAACATGCGCATGTATCTCCGGTGGTCTTGAACGTGAGAAGTAGTAGCCGAGTAGGATTCTTGGATTAGTCTCAACGAAACATATCTCCTGTACATGCATGAACGAGTGTTTCTTTTCGTGGCTAACCTTGCATGCATGCAGCCAAAACTTCTTTGATTGATCTATAGCTAAGCCATGCAACACATCAACATGCATGCACGTAACTTCAACTAGCTCATGGACCTCTTCATATTTCTGCCGTAGATAGGTTGAAACATATACTTCGCCCATTATGATTACTAATGGCGTAACAACAACTTGATTCTGACTATTAGCTTGTGTGTCATCATTGTCGTCGGTACACTTAGAACCGGTCGTATCATCCTCCTCCCCTTGAAACAAAACCGTCCTCGGTTTTGAGGTGATCTCTTGAACAATATTTTGATTTGCATATTGAACGACAACCATGACAATTTCAGCAGCTTCGACCCTTTTATTTTCTACTTCTTTCTGCTTATTTATCTTCTCAAGATGTTCTTTCCTCCAAGCAATAAAACGGTCGTCTCCCATGGGCACGAGGTCGTACTTCTTTCCCTTCTTGAGGGTATATGTGTGTGTTAGACAATCAAACACAACATCATGCTCTGTGTACCATGGCTCGCCCAACAATAAGTGACACGGAATCATTGGTGCCGAAATCACGTCGCACAAAACCTCACAAAAATATTTTCCCAACAAAAACGGTACCTTGGTCTGGTGCGTGACAGTGAGCTCTTCATAACCCCAACAAAAGGAGTATGGTTGTGGATGTGGTATCATTGATAGCTCCAACTTCTCCACCATCTCGATGCTTGCGGCGTTGGTCAAACTCATGTGATCGATCGTCATGGCACACGATCTCTCTCTCACCACCACACGGGTGTGAAAAAGCCCAGCCCAGTGGCCTTCCTCCTCCAACTGAAATCCATAGCTTAACTTACAGAATGACGATGCCCTCACCATCTTCTCCATTGCGCCGTGAACAACCTGTTGCTCTGAATACCACCTGATAAAGACCGAACCTCGATGACGAGATCTGATCTGTTGTTGCGGCCCGACCTTTCACGACACTCCACCTTCGGCACTAGTAGCCTCTCGCCCGCGCACGTGATGTACACGAAGTAGAGGGTTTGAACCTTGCGGCCCAGCACGAGAAAACCAATCTTGACGAAGGTACTCACGCGCAAAACAATTTCCACGAAGAGAAATCGCAACACAGAGGTTTTCTAAAGGTCCCTCCAAAACTTGATACGGGTGTCTACCCTGAAAAACACAACGTGTCTATTTCATAAAAATATAACCTGCCTTTACATTAAACACACCATGGCTATTTATAATAGACGGACACAAGTGTGGACTATGGCCGTCACGCACGCACACGCCTATAACAAATCTAAGCAAACAACCAACTTAAATTGAAAAACAAACGACAACTAGACACCGGCCGTAGAAGTTGTTAAATAAAACTTGAACTCTAATCACGCAGGTCTCTCTTGGTGGGCCCCATCCAATTTCCTTTAAAGAAAACAATCTCCACCACTGAATCCTTTTAACATGCGCATGTATCTCCGGTGGTCTTGAACGTGAGAAGTAGTAGCCGAGTAGGATTCTTGGATTAGTCTCAACGAAACATATCTCCTGTACATGCATGAACGAGTGTTTCTTTTCGTGGCTAACCTTGCATGCATGCAGCCAAAACTTCTTTGATTGATCTATAGCTAAGCCATGCAACACATCAACATGCATGCACGTAACTTCAACTAGCTCATGGACCTCTTCATATTTCTGCCGTAGATAGGTTGAAACATATACTTCGCCCATTATGATTACTAATGGCGTAACAACAACTTGATTCTGACTATTAGCTTGTGCGTCATCATTGTCGTCGGTACACTTAGAACCGGTCGTATCAAGCTGCCATGAGTGGATCGTTAGAATCCCATGTGCCTGAGACTTGTTGAGCCACCAAGTCTGAGTCGCCGAAACATCTCACCCGACTTAAGTTCATCTCCTTAGCCATCCGAAGACCATGGAGCAAGGCTTCGTACTCAGCTGCATTGTTAGTACATGGAAAGATCAACCTTAGAACATAACAAAACTTGTCACCTCGAGGGGAAGCTAAGACAACTCCAGCCCCCGAGCCCTCCAATTGCCTGGACCCATCAAAGTGAATAGTCCAATATGTGTTACCTGGCTTCTCTTCAGGCATCTGCAGCTCTGTCCAGTCGTTGATGAAATCCACCAGTGCTTGAGACTTGATGGCGGTGCGAGGCATATATTTCAACCCATGAGGTCCAAGCTCAATGGCCCACTTGGCTACCCGCCCTGTGGCTTCTTTGTTTTGAATAATATCTCCTAAGGAAGCAGAACTGACCACAGTGATAGGATGACCCAGAAAATATTGCTTAAGCTTCCGACTGGCCATGAACACCCCATAAACGAGCTTCTGCCAGTGTGGATACCTCAGCTTGGACTCAATAAGCACCTCACTGATATAGTAAACTGGCCGTTGAACCGGATATTCCTTGCCAGCCTCCTTCCGTTCCACCACAATGGCTACACTGACGGCCCGGGCGTTAGCAGCCACATACAACAATAATGGCTTCTTATCAATGGGAGCAGCAAGAACTGGCGGCTCAGCTAACTGCCCCTTCAAGTCTTCAAATGCGTTGTTAGCAGCATCACTCCAGACGAAGTTATCTATTTTCACTACAAAAAATACACTTCCGTGATGATACATGTTTGTCACAGTAGGTCGCGTTTTTTTTCATGCATGTACATCCATGATGATTTTATGACAGAATCAAGATAGTCATACCTGTGTTGTCGTAGAAGTGTTCCATGACATTACCAAAATTATCATCATGGAAGTGTCCACTTCCATGATGATAAATCGCGCGTCACAGAAGTGTTTTCGTCAACGGTGGCCGACACGTGGCATCCACCATAACGGAACGCCGTTAACCTACCGGGTCCGGTTTGGATCCGATAACCCGTTAACAGCCCGGACCAATGGGGATTTTCCACGTGTAAAATCATCATTGGACAGAGGAAACACGTGTTGCCTCACCGTTGGGACAGATGTCATCCACTCATTGGACAGGAGGCCCTTATGATAGGTCGACACGTGGCACGGCCCAACAATGGCCCATTCCGGTGAAAAAGGCCGGCCCAGTAAAATTTAGCAGGCCGGCCCATATAAGGCCTACTGTATCAGGTCCATTTAAGCCCATGACCCATACGAGATGTGCAAATTCGGCCCGTCAACAGCCCGTTAAAGATTTGACACCATTGCAGCCCATCGTCAGTTCGAGCCAGTTAACAACCCGCTATATATTTGGGCTCAATATCGGCTCTATGAGATTTTGGCATGTTAACGGCCCATTCAATGGATCGGCCAATTTTCAGTATGTACATTTTCGGCCTTTTAGCGACCCATTTAAATTTTGGGCTAATTTCTAGCCCGGTGTGTCTTTCAGCCTGTTGACGGCCCATAAATCAGTTAGGCCATTTGTAGTCGGACCTGAGTTTTGACCTTTTAGCGACCCATTTAAGTGTCGGGCCAATTTCTGGCCCGGTGTCTCTTTCAGCCTGTTGATGGCCCATAAATCAGTTGGGCCATTTGTAGTCAAACCTGAGTTCTAGCCTTTTAGCGACCCATTTAAGTGTTGGGCCAATTCCCGGCCCTATGTGCCTTTTAGCCTGTTAACGGATCATAAATGAGTTGGGCCATTTGAAGTCGGACCTAAGTTTTGGCCTTTTAACAGCCCATGCCCTTCATGGTCCAACACCAACCCGGTTTCTCTTTCGGCCTGCTAAAGGCCAACAACACAGTTGGGCCATTTACAATACGACCTGACTTTCGGCCTCTTAGCACCCATGCTCTTCATGGTCCAGTACAAGCCCGCTGTCTCTTTTGGCCTGCTAAAGGCCCACAGTATAGTTGGGCCATATGTAGCCCGAACTTAGTAACGGCCTGTTAACGGCCCGTGAAATCAATTGGGCCCACCTGTTGCCCGCTTCGATGTCGACCTGTTAATGACCCGGGAGGTAATAGGGCCGACCATTAACTTTTGGCCTAGTAACGACCCATTAACTTAATGGGCCCACTAAAGTCCGTACATGTCTTTAGGCCAAATTAGATAATTTGAGCCCATTACGACGAGCAATTATGCACAGGACCAAAACCGATCAAGCAAAAGTACAACATATAGGGAAAAAACGTTGCACATCCAATATATATTACAGGAAATTACATCCACTAGGCAATCAAAGATTGATACCAATGCAAATAAATGAACAGAATCTAACGATCTATAACGTCACAATCTGCAACCTCAGCACGGATGACGCCCATAAGCATGTGGGCAAGTTCTTGCTGCTTTGCTACACTGTCTCTGAAAACATTGATCAGTTGTTGTGTCGCACGACTCTGCACCTATGATTCCTGCACCATTTGCATCATTTCTTTAGCCATTAATTGGTTCACAAACATACATATTTTCCGTTGCATTCGAGACGGAGGATACTGAATAGATTCAGATGGCAATTTTGGCAGGCTTGTATTATTGACAGTGGAGAGTGTCTCAACCACAAATTAGGAGGGGAACCAAACAAATTAATGATGAGTTATTGGCATATTACCTGGCCTAGATTTATTGGAAAGAAACAATAGGGTTACCTTGCTGTTTTCAAAGTTTGTCTTCTTATCTTCAGCAGCCTGCACCAAATTAACACACTAGCATTGCTATCATTGGCCAAGTCAGATAATAGGAAAGCAACATTGACACAACGAATGTTTGGGCAACTAGCCTACACCAAATTAACACAATATGGCACAACTATCATCAACCAGGTAAGGTAATACGAAAGCAACATTGACACAATGAATGAATGGGCAACCAGAGCAGCACTACAATTCAGTAATGTGCATGATATGAGATAGTACACTCATGCAGCTCAGTATGCAAAACTACCACGCAGTTTTCTTTACAAAAATCAACACTCACGCCTTTAACATTTTGCTACAACTAATTTTAGATCAGATAAAGGTTGGATTCACGCCGATTAACAAAATACATGCTGATGTAAAAATATAGTGATATACAACAGGTACTTACATCAGCATTGGAGCACAGAGAATTCCCGCAAGATATTTTCCTCGAATACAATCCCAATGAAGGAAGTCTTCTATCATTTATCCTTATTTTCTAAAAGAGAGATGGGTAAGAAACATGTAGAAAATATGATCAGAATGCTATAAAATTTCATGATGCGAGGATATGCACACGCTTCTTAGAATGGAGTTGACATTCTTTTACTGGACTGGAGCGGACTAATTCTTTGGCCACTGCAATCTGCTTATTATCAGTGGGAGTTGGGTTTTCTCTGTGCTGGAGTATCTATGAAAAATGGCGTTGGTTTATTATCTCCTAGAGTTTGGATCTTTTGCAAAGACCTGGTTTGTAACCCTTCAGCTTCTAACATAGTCGTCTTCCCCTTGCATGCCTTATATAGAAGAATGGTGCTTCAATTATAAAACATGCTACATCAGAGATGGAATAGGTACTGAAGAGTAGAAAGGCATGACATATTGACATGTATTCCCTCCATCCGGAAATAAATAGATGGGTCTAGGCGTATTTCAGTTCTAGATACATCCAGTTTTATCCATTTCTGCGACATGTAATTCGGATGGAGGGAGTATGATGTAAGAGTTAGGGATACGATAGGACAACACCGTAAAAAAACTGAAAACCCACTACAGAACCAAAGTATTTAAACCTACTGATATGAGATAGTACACTCATGCAGCTCAGGATGAAAAACTACCAGGCAGTTTTCCTTACAAAAATCAACATTGTGGCCTTTAATCATACATTTTGCTACAACTAAATTTAGATCAGATAAAGGTTGGATTCACGCCGATTAACAAAATACATGCTGATGTAAAAATATAGTGATATACAACAGGTACTTACATCTGCATTGGAGCACAGCGAATTCCTGCAAGAATCTTTCCTCACAGACGATACCAGTGCAGAAATTCTTCTATCTGTTAAGCTTACTAGTTGACCCATTGCGCCAAATGGCACAGAGACCCACTAAAGCCATGTTGTCGATGAAAACAGTTTCATTTTGCAAGGACATATTCGATATTGATAGTAGAAAGCCCATGTGTTAAATCATGCTATATTAAAAATATGGTAATCACGCTGAGAAATCTTAGTTTGAAAAAGAAATCATATTTGTATAACATGTATAGACCAGTTAAGGAAGCATCTTTTTGGTTGAAAAATATGGTTATCACGCCGAGAAATCTGAGTTAAAAAAACATATTTGTATAACATGTATAGACCATACAACTCGACAGTAAATTTTGGAAATGTTAATATTCTGAAGTCATGCATAGTGCCTTAGCATAATAAGGAGTATAGTACTGCACATGCTATGTTGCAGAAGAACAAAAATGGTACTCCCTCCAATCCAAAATAAATGCCATGGTTTTAGTTCAAGCCACTACACTTATTTTGGATCAGAGGAAGTAGAGAACAATAATTAGGCAACTACAATAACAAAAAGCACCGGTGCATGTCAATATAATTATTAAATTCAATCTCCACCTGTTGAGAAATAAACAATGCAACTGCACACAGATCAAACCATCATTTGTTCCAACATTTAAAAAACTATATCAGTTCCACAATAGGGCCTCGGTCTATCAAGCAATACTAAAAGCATAAATAGGTAGCACGCTGTTCTTATCTCTACAACAGTGCAAAAAGTATGTACTGCCATAGAGCAACACCTACAGTAGAAACATAAATCAGTCTAAAACAGAAGCAGACCCAATTTGAAAATTCTTGAATGCCCTAATAAGAGTCGTATGTAAGTAGCTTGACTGCAATTTCACACCAAAACAAAAAAGGGAAGCAAGAATCTTCTGTGCTACGTTTTCCTGTGGTTGATATGCCTGCAATCACTCAAGCCGACAATATGATATGCTTGCAATCATTTGAGCCATCAATTAGCCAAAATTCTTGACACAACATCAAAATAGCTCTGTAAAAAGGAAGAAACATGACAAAATGCTATGAACAAAATGAGAAAGATATAAAACAAATGTAAACCAGTGACAAAAATGAAGAGAGCTACAGAAAAAATGGGAAATCAAAATTTCTAAACAACATTAGCTACTGACAGAAGAATTTGCATTACTTAAAAGACAACTCTTGCAGCCTACATTACTTGTCGCAATTAAAATATATGATTTCTCAACTAGATAATCAGGGTTGTGCTAATGTTTACTAATCCTAGAAATCATCAATTCATGCCCTCTATTTCAGCAAGAACATCAAAATCCCCTTTGATAAGGAACTGCTTGATAAGGACCGGCACAAATGATGGCTTATGTTTAAAAAGTGATGCTGAAGCCTACATTGCATGGTAAGGAGGCAATACCAAAATGCTAAATTCTGGTCAAGGTAAGGAAGCCTGCATTATCATATTATAAGATGGAAAACCCTTCTAAGTTCACTGTCAAGTAAGAATCAAATTCCTTGACATCTTGAGGCTGTGTACCTCCACCCACTCTGCCCATGGAAGAAAATAAAGGAAGCCTGCATTATCATATTTTATGTCACATATTACAATTTGTTGGACCACACCTTTCTGATTATACATCCAGTAAAATGATATAACTATCTGTTATAAGCTACAAAGAGATCAACCGTGAGCTTCAAGGTTCCAAGAAAACTCAATAGGATATGCGCCATAGCAGTACTTGGCCCTATTTTCATATTCAATGCACACCATCTAATTCTAATAATAATAAGTATAAATTAAAATGATACATAAAATTTTTGTAGTTAGAGATAGGACTAAGTTGGAGTAGTACAGAGAAAATCAAACTTTATCCTAGCATTACATAGAAGAAACATGAGTCACTTATCGTAAGAACAGAAACATATTGTGAAATAAGGATCAGGTTCCATCCCTATACCTTGACATGCTGAGGCGCTGCACCTCCACCCACTCTGCCCATGAACGAAATAACAGAGGGTGGCTCAACAAATCAAAGCATAGCGTCCTTGCTGCTGTAGTAAACTTTGTAAAGTAGTGGCCTGCTCACAAGCAGTTAACATACTCACAGGGGAAGATATGTCTTTCTAGGCATGTACTCTGCAACAAGCAATCTCTCATCACCTTGAGAGGAACAACCAAGAAGATTTGCTGACCTTTTGCCTCAAAGGCAGAGCTGACCAGCTTATTTAGCATCTTCCTGAAGCATAATTATTTCCTCAAAAGATATGGGCAAATCTTACAAAATCACTGGCACTGTATGGATCAAGTTGAACTATGCACCGATACGGAACATCTAAAAAAGGAACAAATGAATTAAACCCATTAGCTGTACATGCTCTTTACAGAGCATACATGAACTACACAGCAAACTAAACATGAATATAAATAGGGGCCATGACTTCACAATATACAAAAAAAGTCAATAAAAATGGACGATCTATCTTCAATCCAATGTGTAACAAGATTGAAGCAAGTTATGGACTGCAATGGTGTAAAAATATATAAAAACTTGGATATCAGATGACTCTTTGGCACAAAATCATAGGCGCTAATGAACAATGCAAATTTAAACACCATATATTATTACATCTTAAAGTTCACATAACCATGGCCCATCAATAGACAATTAGACCGACAAAGAAAGGTAAATGCATGTAGCTAGAGACAGCACAACAGTATTACGGTACTTAAGAAAGAGAAGCATGTGTGTAGCGAGAAAGAACAAGCATGTATGGAAGAAAGAATAAAGCAAACCTTGAACAACATCACAGAGTTGCAGATGCAGCAACCTAGCAGATTGTTGAACCTGCTAGACAAACGGAGATAGACCTGCCAGAGTACATGCATAACAGTCACACAGACATAAAAACAGCAGGCTTATAGACAAGCAAAACAATAGCTAATTACCAGAGCTAGAAAGTAGAACCAGGCCAAGAAAGCATGCTATACAGAGGACTATACCAAGGCGGACCAACAGGCAAAACAAGATGAGAAAAAGAAAGGTCATCACACACACATTTCATCGAACATGTTGCATGCAAGCAAACAGAGCGCATACTAACCTCAATGGCAATGGTAGAAAGATGCGACTATCGATGCAGGACACAATGGGAAGAAACCAACCTGCACACGATGGGGACAAGAGAAAGAACAAAGGTTACCAGGGTGTAGGGAAAAGGAAGGAAGAAGCAAGAATCAAGTAAAGAAGGGCACCAACCTCAACCGGCAGTGTTCATCCAGCACACGAAGGCTACTACAACGGACGAGCACCCTACCGGAGAAGAAGGATGAACAATCCAACCGAGGGGAACAACGCATATGCACCTGCTACAGAACAGTGGCCAATATAATTAGAATCAACTAAAATGGCTAAAACAAGCAGAGTAGACTATTGACGAAAGGCAAATGATAGGGACGAGACAAACATTGACGAAGAGAAGAAGGCAGGAGCAAGCTCGCCAAATCCTACAAATGAAAGCGGAAAGACATCGGGAGCTTACTGGATTTGTAGAGGAGAGGAGGCGGCGGCCGCTGAACTCGCCGCCAGCTATGGCACAGCTGCCCCTCTTGACCGTGCAGGCCGCAGCAGAGGAGGCGGTGCGTCGGGCCGACTAGCGGCTGCAGTTGCTCCTGCTGCTCCGGCCAGTGGGCCTCCCTCCATGGCGACACTGCCTCCTTGCTCCGGCTGTTTTGGCCGGCAAGCCTCCCTCTACGGCCAACCCCATCCTTATTTTCCGGTGCACCAACCCCCGCCGTTTCCCCCGCAGGCGCCGGCCTTCTGCCCAGACCCGACCCATGCGCCACTAACCTAAGTGATGGATCAACGATGGCGTACTCTCCCATCGACCGTGGATCCATGGTACCTAGCCGGTGGAGGCGTCAGGGCAACAATGGGGAGCGGGAGGAATGGCGGCGATGAGCACGAACACGCAACGAGAGGGAGATGTCTAGGGGTTTGTGGCTTCTTGCTGTGGCGGCTGAGGAGGGATGGAGATCGAGGAGGGAGGAAGGGGTGTGGCGTGCGAGCAAGGGGACTGGGCAAGGGGGTTTCGAGGACACGACCCTGCAGACGTCACAACGCATGACACGGCCAACTGCTCCCTGTCTCCTCCAACGCAGGACGCGGGCACCGCGTGACGCGATGGGTCAAGTGTGGTTCACCCTAGAAATTGCAACCCAGCCAATGGAGGATCCAATGAGCGGGACCAGGAGTAACGGCGGCCCACCCGTCATCGTGCCAGCATAATCGCGGGTGCACAAGCCGGGCGCACATGCTCCAGCCCACCCCTCAGCAATTGACGTGGAACGCAGCAACTCCCACGACGCATCACGCGGGCCGCGCACGAGGAGCCAAAAGCGGTTGACCGAGAAAACTCATCGTGAGACATGCAGCCAGGGCAGCCGACGAGCGGGACCAGGGGTAGCACCGGCCCACCCATCATTGGCAAAACACAGGCGGGGTAGCAAAAACTGCATGCAAATAGGGAGCAGCGCACACGCCCACGACACGGGCTTCGTGCACACGCGGTGTGGCAGGAGAGGCTTCCCTGCGCACCGAAGAAACCGGCACCCAACTAATCCGATCCAGCGCGAGCCCCACACGTCATCTCCCGGTCGGATCTACCGCCCGGTAAAAACTGCAGAAGTCAATTCCAGCGAAGATCTAATGGGCAGGACGCAAAAAAGGACTCCATTGACCATCATCGAACGGCCAGCGAAGGAAGCGATCGAGGGAGCCTTCTCCATGCGAGTTGGCTAGCCTCATTATTGTTTTAAATTTTCTAAAAGAGAGATGGGTAAGAAACATGTAGAAAATATGATCAGCATGCTGTAAAATTTCATGATGCAAGGATACGCACACGCTTCTTAGAATGGAGTTGACATATTTTTGCTGGACTGGAGCGGACTAATTCTTTGGCCACTGGAATCTTCTTATTATCAGTAGGAGTTGGGTTTCTCTATGCTAGAGCAGTATCTATAAAAACTGGAGTTGGTTTATTATCTCCTGGCGTTTGGATCTTTTGCAAAGGCCTTGTTTGTAACCCTTCAGATTCTAACATAGTCGTCTTCCCCTTGCATGCCTTGTATAGAAGAATGGTGCTTTAATTATAAAACATGCTACAACAGAGAGATGGAATAGGTACTGAAGAATAGAAAGGCATGGCATATTGACATGTATTCCCTCCATCCTGAAAAAATGGATGGGTCTAGGCGTATTTCAGTTCTAGGTACATCCTTTTTTATCCATTTCGGCAACATGTAATCCGGCCGGAGGGAGTATGGTGTAAGAGCTAGGGATACGACAGGACAACACAGTAAAAAAACACTAATTGAATGTAAAATTGTATGCTAGCGGAATACATACAGAAAAAACTAAGGCAACATACACGTGTATGATTGGGAAACTAAGATGGCGTTGCAATAGAGCACTAGAACATCACTTCAATGTAAAAAAACATGGTATGGTAGACAGATGAAGTACATACTGATGAATAACAATGCATAAGATATTCAGAAGCATGATGTCCAAATTAGCAGATGGCATTGCGATAGAGTAGAATGATAGTACTTGAATTGAAAACATGTTATCATAAATGAAATAGGTACTGAAAAATAGGAAGGCATGACATATTTACATGCATGATCAGCATGCTAAGCACATCGCATTGCAATAGAGTAGATACACTCCAGGACATTATATGCATGTTGTACCCATATCACAGGCCAAGTTAGAGCAAGGACCTTGCGGGCTGAAGAGGATTCATCATCTTTCTGCAAGTCTTCTAAAGAACTGCCTTTACATGTTCCATCATATTGGGTATCATTGACATCAAGTTTATTGGCCTTTACATTGCTCTGTGAGGTTCTTGTGGATATATCAGTGTGTGCAATTATATCTGACATGCATGGAAGACAACTAGTAGTTAGATTTAGGTAATGAGTGCCTGTAGGAGACGACATAAATAGTAGGACTGGGGTTAACTAGCAGCAACAGGTCTCAAAAACTAAAGGGAGAACACAGATGAAAGCTACAGAATATGTATCGTTTGTACTCAAGATTAACTAGATGGCACACAGAAGTATTAAAGAACAACATATGTAATACTAGAAGTGGTATAATACTATAATCACCAGCCTATGGGATAGCATTGGCTGATGGATGATAACTATGGAACAACGTTACCTAAAGAACAAGTATCTTAGCTGAACTATGGAACAACGTTAACTCCTGAACAAGACCCGTAAGAGATCAACATGAATATACAGTGAAATGTGATAATCTATTTTCCATGCTTAGATGAATAACAAAGCCGTAAATGTTGCACACAAGTAAGATGATGGTACAACCTATCTGGCCGTCATCCATAGGAGTGAGCATCATGTGCTGATTTGTCGATAGCCCTGCGGTTGTTGTGGCTGTCCATGTCGGGCACACGCATGATGCAGGGAACTGTTGAGTGGGGACTATAGCTCCCTTCTGGTGTATGCTTCCCTTATTGGAGCAGCTACGGTGAGTCGGAAGACGATGTGGCTGAAGATGCAGATAACACATAATGTTAAGAACGATAGGTCTCTTTGATCTGAAGAAATACACTAAAGATCAACATCAAGTACGAGAGCGGTCACACGTCTGTTGACTGTAGACTAAATTGGGGTCACATGATTTTATTTTATTTTGGTACTGTCCAATCTACGTCGGATGGCTTGATGGCCGTCTTGTGCCTCCCGGCTGACACTGTTCGGAATCTTCCCCGAAGAGCCAGTGACCAATGGCAGAGCAGCCTACCTCCACCGTCCATGGCCCCGACAAAAACCCCGCTCCCCGCCCGACCTCATTGCCGTGGTTGCACCGCCCCCGGGCCAATCCACAAAGACTCCCCGTCATCTGGATCCGGCGGCGGCAGTACCTTCAACCCATGCAACTCTAAGATAGCCATCTAAGTGGTGCTTCTGCAGCGAACTTGCGGCCCCGCACCCTTATGTTAGACACCAGTCAACCGGCAGCCTAAGAGCTCCGCCGCCTCGAGGGGTGCTGCTTCCCATTGGGAATCGATTGGCCCAGAATAAAAATTTAGACAACTGACGCATAGATAAACTGATTTGAGATGAGGATGTGACCTATCTGGCGGCATGGTGAAGTAGGCAGGTCCAGCTGCCGAGTCGGTGAGGCCGGCGCAGTTGCGGTGGCGACCGGCGGAAGGGAAACAACAATGTCGTGATGGTCGACGGCTACGGGTGTCGGTGTCAAAACCGGCGGATCTCGGGTAGGGGGTCCCGATCTGTGCGTCTTAGGCTGATGGTAATAGGAAGCAAGGGACACAATGTTTACCAAGGTTCGGGCCCTCTCGATGGAGGTAAAACCCTACTTCCTGCTTGATTAATATTGAAGATATG
Organism: Triticum aestivum; assembly: GCF_018294505.1. Classification (NCBI taxonomy): domain Eukaryota; kingdom Viridiplantae; phylum Streptophyta; class Magnoliopsida; order Poales; family Poaceae; genus Triticum; species Triticum aestivum. The sequence continues at coordinate 197,912,655 of NC_057798.1, forward strand.
ACTAGTACAAGAGTAGATCTACCACGAGATCATAGAGGCTAAACCCTAAGAGCTAGCCTATGATGGTATGATTGTAATTGTGATCGTCCTTCTAAGGACCAACCTCTCCGGTTTATATAGACACCGAAGAGGTCTAGGGTTTACATGGAGTCGGTTACAAGGAAGGAAATACAATATCCGGATCGCCAAGCTTGTCTTCCACGCAAAGGAGAGCCACATCCGGACACGGGCCGGAGTCTTGAGTCTTGTATCTTCATGCTCCAATAGTCCGAACGATGCATATAGTCCGGCTGTCTGGATACCCCCTAATCCAGGACTCCCTCAGTATCCCCTGAACCAGGCTTCAATGATGATGAGTCCGGCACGCAGTCTTGTCTTCGGCATTGCAAGGCGGGTTCCTTCTCCGAATACTCCAAGATAATTATACGTAGACCGTGTCCAGATCTGCAAGATGATCTTCACATACCGATGTAGAGAGAATGATATTTCACAAATTTACTCTGCTGACAACTTTCTAGACAGTGCGACATGTCATCAAGGTCGGGTCATTATCCGAGCCATTTTCCCACATCCAGCCTCAGCGTATATTGCGAGGCGGTTTCCTTGGCACGTCTTGTCGAAGCAAAGATCGTGTCCCCTTATCACGGGATTCTCATTAATACGGGTATGGGTAATCCAACCACACCGCTAATCGCGGCGAGTGGGAGGTGAGCGGGTTCCACCAGGCAAGTGGGGAGGCGAAAAAAGCTTTTACCATCTCTTATAAAGAGATAAGGTCTCTTCCTCTATACCCACGCCTTCTCCTTCCGCTAACTCATTCCCCTCTGCTCGAGCCCTAATGCCCGAGCACTCTTCTTTTCCATTGAAGAGAGGTTTTCCAAAGATGTCCGAATCCTGAGCAGGAGGCAGATGGATGGCCTCTACCGTACGGGAGAAGGATATCAAGAAGCTCCGGGAAGCAGGGTATCTGGACAAGAAGATTGGCCACCATCTTCCACCGGCAGGACAGGTTGTACCTACTCCGGAGCCTTACGAGAGAGTCGTGTTCCTTCCCCATTTTGTCCACGGGCTCGGGTTTCCCCTCCACCCATTTGTCCGTGCAGTCATGTATTACTATGGGATTGATTTTCATGATCTTTCCCCCAACTCTTTTCTCAATATCTTGACGTTCATTGTTGTGTGCGAGGCCTTTCTCCGGATTCCGCCTCACTTCGGCCTGTGGCTGAAGATTTTCAATGTGAAGCCCAAGGTGGTAAGTGGAGAACACGCCGAGTGCGGCAACACCATGGTGAGCAAGATGCCAAAGGTTATTTGGCCGAAGGGCACTTTCAATGACTCCGTCAAGGAGTGGTAGCAGCAGTGGTTTTATATCACCGAACCACGCGGCAAAAAGTGGGCTGCAGCTCCTGAGTTCAGATCCGGAGCTCCACTGCGGCTCACGTCCTAGCACAAGAAGGGCCTGAACTGGTCCTCGTCTGATGAGCTGTCACTACTCCAGACGCGCGTTCGGAGCATGGTTGACAAGGACGTCAAACTCGTCGACGTAGTCCAAGTGATGCTAGTTCACCTGGTTCTCCCTTGCCAGCGTCGAGCCTGCACTTTGTGGGAGTTCGAGCCAACCAAGCACCAAACCCTTCGGGAGCTCTATGATTCCTCCCACAAGGATATCTGGAAGGTGCTCTTCAAGTCCGGCAAATCGTGGCCGGACTCCACCGAGGACCGGGGGTATCATTTATCCCATTTTTCAAGCCCGGTAAGTTACAACCATGCCCTGTCCATCCATGCTTCAGCTGGCATGTCATGAGGGAGACATTTTAATCGTGTTTCATCGTGAGCTCAGGGATGGATAAAGAAGGTGGAGCGGATGCATTGTCCGACCCCGCTGCTGGAGGAACTGGCCGGACCTCTTCTAACAAAGATGCTGGTCCCTGCACCTTACGAGGCGCCAAAGAAGGAGGCCTCCAAGATGGTCAAGAAGACCCGGAGTGGCCTCTGTCGCCGCGAGGCTTCGGACGCCAAATCCAAAGGCTCCAGCGACGCTCCTTCTTCTGAAGACGAAGAGGAGGAAGCAGAGGAGGACGAGCCTCGCTCTGAAGGTGGGAAGAAGCGTGCGGCTTCCCCGTCCCTGGAGGCCGAATCTCCCAAGAGGGGGAGAGGTTCCCATCCAGAGGCATCCACCCCGGCTGCCGGTAACAGCCCGGAGTGGGATCCCAAGGCCCAGCCCCTGGAAAAATTGTAAGTAACCGAAATCCGAATGCGCCTATGCATCCAGGGTCGTCTGGGTACAGTAGTTTTAATTGTCGCCACATCTCATACAGCCCGGCGAGGTCTCCTGCCGGACAGTCCTCATCGGAGGATTCATTGAGCTCGAATGCTGTGGCGAGCGAGACGCCTCCGGGGGCTCCTTTTTCGAAGTCCAGGCACAACACCGAGGTGTCGTCTCAAAGAGATCCAGAGCAGGGGGGCATGTCTCTGGAGCCGGACACATGGGGGCAGCGGCCCCACGGTGTGTCAACAATGGGGGAAATCTCGGGTTCGGACCACAGCCGGATAAAGTTCTGGAGGCCTCTAAGGCTCCAGGATCGGGCGAGCGGCCATCCTCAATGGAGGGAGATTTGCCTACTCCGCCGGTAACCTCTGTCTACACAGAGCTGCCAGGCAGTCTATCGACAGTGTTAAAGAACGCGTGTATCATCGATGAACATCGGACCCTCATGGGTGCAGTGGTTGGAAAGATTCAGTCTGCCGAAAGCGGGCTGAATGAGTCCTGCCTTGGCCTTAAAAAGGCTTTTGAGGTATGGTTTCTAAGAAACCTTTGAGGAATCATCATAATATGAGTAGTAGCCCCTGATACACTGTCTGGCGAAAGACAGAGAGCCGGGCAGGGGATCAAATCTTCTTTTTTTCAGGTGAACCTTTGTTAATGACGTGTACCTCTTTGTTTGAAAACAGGCATATGCGGAGAAGACGACCGCTCATAATGCGGAAGTGTTCGAACTGATGCAGAGCCTGGAACGGGCCGAGGAAGAACTTAGCCGTGTGAAGAAGCAATTAGAGGATAAGCAAGGTATGTTGAAACATTGTCTTGCATTAGGCACGAATGAAAAATTGTGCATATTGAAAAGTAATTGTGTTGTATGCCCTAGGGGCGAGTGCCGAATATGAGGCACTAAAGGAAGCTGTGGCTGATGCCAACGAGAAGGCTGCCGCCGAACAGGCGCTTCGTAAAAAACACGAGGCCAGGGTCATCGCAGCTGAGCGGGAGCTCCAGGAGGCTGTGAAGAAAAGCGAGGGCTTGGAGCAGATTATAGTAGGGAAAGAATCCGAACTCGCCCAAGCTCTCCAAGCCGCGGAAGGTGCTCGAGAAGAAGCCCGAGGTGCTGTACGGGACATTCAGGAGGCCCGAAAAGTTGCGGCTGGTAAGGCCGGTTGTATTCATGGCTATTTTTACATGATAGTGGGGAGAACTCTTAAGCGACAAGCTGAATTCTTGTTTGTACAGGGGCGTTTGCGGATCTGCCTCGCAGCATATAGGATGCCGCCTATTTATATTGGACCGAGGAGAAGAGGTCTGCGGAGAGGAACTTCTGGTCGCAGTATTTGGCGCCAAACTATCCGATGCCTTTTATCGATCAACTGAAGCAGCTGGTTGGACTGCACCAGGCGGCCGAACTAGCCATGAAGGACTTGGTTGTCCGGCTGTGGCCTACAGAGCCAATTCCAAGCAGTTACTTCGGACTCGTAAAGCGGATTTTGGGCGCGTGTCCTCGGCTTGATGCTATCAAGCGATCAGTCTATATAGAAGGTGCACGCATGGCGTTCGCCCATGCAAAAGTGCATTGGGGGAAGCTTGATGCGGAGAAGCTGATGACTGAGGGGCCACCGGAGGGTAAGGAGCATCGCAAGCCCGAACTGTACTATGAAGGTGTGCTGAAGGGGGCCCGCCTTGCGGCGGATAAGTGCACCAAAGACATTATATTTTCCTGAGGGCATTCATGCCGCTCTTTGTAATATGGGATAATGGCACTTTAATTATATATTGCCTATTTTGTTTGAACATATGTTCTTCCTGTGCGGCTGTTTATTGTATGTAAATCCTGAGAGTTGGCCAGTCGTCGACTTCTGCCCCCACGTAAAAAAATATGGGGGTGTTTAGGATATATCTAAACACTCTTTATCCCATGGTTGGGTCCTTTTAAGGAGGTGTTTCGCACCACGAACCAGGCAATCGGACTATAGGGCTTTACTACTCTCACTTAGCCATAGGAATTCGAGTATGGTCGGCGCATCCCCTAGTGTTCGGAAGGCCAAACTAGGGGCTCTATTGGCGCCTGATCGGAAGACCGATCCGTCACAATCTGCATTGATGATGGCGTTATGCGGAATAAATCTTTAAGGAATTTACAACCTCTCGAACAGCTGACCAACTCTCGCTGCATCATGACAGTCAGTTTTCGACTTTCTCTACTGAGGTGCTCGTCCGGCAGAACCGAGACACAATTGCAGTAGTTCTCCCAGCGCTACCTTAGCCGATGGAACGGAACGTAAGGTACCAAAACATGGGATCCGGGCAAACCCAAACAATGACCCAAGACATGATTCGGAGCTGATGCATATAGTGCTATAAGTTCGGGGTGCCGAGCGACCGAAAAGTTGGTCGGACTTTATTGCCGTACTGTGAAGCCCCTGGCATAACCAGGCGTAACACGAAGCGTGGCTGCCATTTTGTGGCAAAGAGGCGCCGATGATAAACGACAGCCGGTGCATGTTATTTAAGTCTACGCATTGCAGTAGGATGATATGTCTATGCATATGAGTGCGATTTATGATTATGAAAAAGAGATGGTTTTTGGCGGAACCTGTGATGGCCGGACTGGAGGGGGCTGTGAGTGGATCGAAAGTGAATCCGAACTGCCTTCTACCTGCATGGTCCTGTCCTTGTGTGTCCGGGCCGGTTCCACGCCGCCAATCCTGTTCTGCATCAAAGTTAGTTTGTGAAGGCAAATGCTTGGAGGCAGCCAAACGTCCTCTTGTGGTTGGTCTAAGGGTTCCTGATCGGACCCTGGCGACCCCAGCCGCTGTATCGTGAAGTGGCACGGACTCCTCAGTTGGTGTCCGGATAGTTGGCTGTCATATCAAAATTTTGATCGGCATGCACGACTTGCTACTCGGGCAACTGTATGATTTCCGCTCTAAGGGCGGGGTTTACCTTGCACGTAGGCGTAAGTATATCACCGGTGTTGGCCTAATGGTTTACCATGTGGAATCTAGTCAACGTGGTTCATCCCGTTAGCATACGGTGGGTTACCGTATGAGGGGAATGCGCCGATGGCGTGGCATTTTTTGGTTATCTGAGAACAACGGTTAGAGCGGTGGGCCAATGAACTTGGCCTTTGCACCTGACATCTTGTAGAAGGTGTTATTTGTAGATTCATACCCGCGGGGGCTTTATGTGTTATGGAGCCCCTGGACTACTAGGTCTAGGGGTACGGCGATAGAATTGCTGTGGTTTGTATGATAGGGGGCGATCGGCCGTACTGTTGTGCTCTGGGGGGGGGTCTCTTGACTAGACGCCTCCCTTCATTGTTTCTGGCACATGACCGTTCGCTTTGTTTTGAGGATCCGGAATTCTCTATTGGTATGCTTTGCCGTCCTTCTAGGAGTACGGTGAATTTCACATGGTTGATCAAGTATGTGGCTCGGGCCGGATAGGCTTGAGCTACTCTTTGTCCGTTGACCGGACTGGGAGTTGTTGGGCTTGGCACCAACTTCCTTGGCTTGATGTTTATGACCGTTGCGCCGAGGCTTTAGGATGCCTCTTCGTGTATCCTTTTTACTGTCTTGGACCATAGTGGTGTGTGGACGTCGGGTTGTGTGCCTTTTGTTCTCCTGCTTAGGTTGAGGTAGCCAGTTGTGCCGCGTATGCCCTTTGTTAGGGCGGTCGAGTCCATACTTTTTGGTGGCCAGGATCTTGGTCCACATATCCACTAGCAAATCTTGGTTAGCTTTAAGCTGCTCTTGCTTCCTTTGCAGGCTCCTTGTCGTGGCCATGAGCCGTCGCTTGAAGCGAATTTATTCCAGTGGATCTTCAGGCACGCCGAATTCATCATTGCCGAGGCTTACCTCATCTTCAGGGGGGGGTGTATAGTTGTCCCTCTCCAAGTATCCCACCATGGACGGTCCGGACTGCTTGAAGGTAGGCTGATTAGGGTTGTATTCCTCTTCGACACCATCCGGATTGCTTTCATCTCCGGGGCCAGTATTGATGTGGCGGGGCTTGGAGCGGCGCCGAAGACGCCCATGCTTTGCTTTTCTCCCTGAGGGGTTATCCTCTGTTGCCTCATCGCCATTGGTTTCCTTCGGAGTGTCCACCATGTATATATCGTATGAGGAGGTGGCCGTCCACCGCCCTATGAGCGGTGACTCCTGTACTTCTCCTGCATCGTCGTCCATACCGTCGATGTCTTCGGAGTTGAAGTCAAGCACGTCGGTTAAATCGTCGACCGTGGCAATGAAGTGGGTGGTGGGTGGGTAGCGAATTCCTTCGTCGCGTGCGTCCCTCTCAAGCCAGACATAGTTCGGCCCAGAGCCTCCTGACAACGAGAGAGACTTTAGTGAGTTCAGCATGTCGCCAAAGGGTGAGTGTTGGAAAATATCCGCAGCGGTAAACTCCATTACCGGAGCCCAACCTGGCTCGGCTGGCTCGAGGGTGTGCGGACCGGAACCAACAACCGGGTACGAGTTCGGGGCTGGGGTTACAGGCTTCCATAGAGGTGAGACCTGTATTCGGCTCCAACGCCGATGAGTGTGCGGCCTGTGGGGCGGGGTCCACCCCTCCGCCCTTAGGCAACGCAACCTGCTCTGGATTTAGATCCGAGGCTTTTACTGAAGGGGTGATATCCCGAGCATCGTTCGACGGCAGGTCTAAGCCGTGCCCATCGTGACTGTTCGGTGCTCCTGGCGCAGGCCCAAATCTGTCGAAGATCAAGTCTCCACGAATATCCACCGTGTAGTTCAAGTTTCCGAACCTGACCTGGTGGCCAGGGGCATAGCTGTCGATCTGCTCCAGATGGCCAAGTGAATTGGCCCACAGTGCGAAGCCGTTGAACACGAAGATCTGTCCGGGGAGAAAAGTCTCCTCCTGGATCGTGTTGTTGACGATTGAAGGCACCATCAAGCCTTGCAGCGACGACACAGAGGAACTCTCAATGAAAGCACCAATGTCGGTGTCAAAACCGGCGGATCTAGGGTAGGGGGTCCCGATCTATGCATCTTAGGCTGATGGTAACAGGAAGCAAGGGACACAATGTTTACCCAGGTTCGGGCCCTCTCGATGGAGGTAAAACCCTACTTCCTGCTTGATTAATATTGAAGATATGAGTAGTACAAGAGTAGATCTACCACGAGATCGTAGAGGCTAAACCCTAAGAGCTAGCCTATGATGGTATGATTGTAATTGTGATCGTCCTTCTAAGGACCAACCTCTCCGGTTTATATAGACACCGGAGAGGGCTAGGGTTTACATGGAGTCGGTTACAAGGAAGGAAATACAATATCCGGATCGCCAAGCTTGTCTTCCACGCAAATGAGAGTCCCATCCGCACACGGGCCGGAGTCTTGAGTCTTGTATCTTCACGCTCCAATAGTCCGGACGATGCATATAGTCCGGTTGTCCAGATACCCCCTAATCCAGGACTCCCTCAATGGGGAAGCAACGCTAGGACTCTGGACGGATCCGAAGTTGGAGCTGCTCCGGCGCCATGAACAACGGCGGGGGTGAATCGGCTCCGGTACAGTTCACGCGGCCGTCGTCAAGGCATCTCCAGCAACACGGAGTAAGAGGCACATGGCCAAGTGCACGACGGCAAATGGACAGCGTCTCCGGCATTAGGGAGGAGGGCGGCTGTGAAATTGGTGCGGTGGGGGTGCCATGGAGGAGGGGCTAAGGTTTCGCGGCTCAGGAGAAGGGAGCTTCCGGGGAGAAGGTGATTTGGCGCCCACAAGGTATGAATGGGGGGGGGGGGATTGGGAGGGGAGTGAACCATGTCTTACGGACGCATTTGTCTGAAATGTGAGGGGGAGTTACAGTTCTACCCCTGCCTTTAGGCTTCTCGGCTTGGGTCTGTGTACTGAGGGTCGGGGATAGTAGAGTAACTTTGCTTCTCCCCAAATAGTGGGCGGCAGCGATTTCGGGCAAGGAGGGCGTGTTTTGAAATATAGTGGGCGCGAACGATTTCGGGCGAGGAGAGTGTGTCTTGAAATAGTGGGTGCGAGCTATTTCGGGCGAGGGGAGTGTGTTTTGCCGACCATGGTTTATGAATTATTCGGCACATGTCATTTCGACCAAGGAGAAGGCGTGCTTGGATGAAGTTACGAACCTACCCTTGATGTACAACGGGCCAATTGATGCATGTCCCACATAGGACGGTAATTTCGCGTCTCCCATTTATTTGCTCGGGCGAATTCCACCAAGTAGCGAGTAGAGGATGTTTAACGGTTAATTCAAATTTTGGGAGAACGAGCATCCACGTCTACCTTACCAAGTCGATTCGAATCAAATTTTGAAATATTAGCTTGCCACTTCTTTTTTAGATGGAGAGATGATGCTCGGGAGTAATGTGTTTTTACATGCTCGTTGCTAGTGATTTACTATATGACAAATAGTTGACCCACTAAAAAACGAGAACCAAACCCAAAATGAAATATCTCGATTCAATGAAATAGCTCGTTCACTAGGTCAAAATAGTGAACTAAATCCAAAATTGAACACCTCAATCGAGTAACATGTTGTACAGTATTATAGTACTCCATGAACATGTTGAAAGTAAAATTAATGAACTTGTTTGATATACGCATATATCCGTTCATGTGTGGATTGCAGACAACATGTTCTCCAATTTAAATATTTGAATGCAAGTTTATATCGAAACATGGTTTATATCAGTCTTTGATGCATAAAATGCGACCTCCCCCTCTCCCAGACTCCTGCTCTCTCTCTCTCTCTCTCTCTCTCTCTCTCTCTTTCTCGCCAACAATCTTCAACTCTGTCACAAGCATCCGACACACAAACCTTGTTGGTCCCTCTCCCTTTGTCTCCATCTCTCTCTCTATTTGTGTGTGTGGGGGAGGGGTCTTTCTAGTTCGCATGCATATATACTCCATCTATAGGTCTCTCTCGCACACTATGTATGATACTCTAGTCCAAGCTAGATATCTTGGGTGCACTCATAGTACGCACACAAATTCCTTGGCTCGTTGCCCTTAACTCTCTCCCACACCACTCTGTCATCTCGGAGCTCTTCCCCCTCTCTCTCAAACTCTCCATCTACCTGGGTCACACATACACATGCATGTCTCACTCGCACTCGATAGGCCCATCTAAAACTCTATCTCTCTCCCTCGTTCTCTCTCCATCTCACACGCACGCACACACACACACACAATCTCATGCCTAGCTAGCCAAGTATGATGGTCTCTCACTCAATTGTAGGCACACGCAGTCCCCCCTATATGTATATGACTAGCTAATCTTAGTCTCCATCACAAACATGTGCATGGTCTATCTCGATTTCTCTCGGGGCATCTTTCTATCGCTCACGCACCTCCCTCGATCTCCCACCCATATAGTCCCCTCACGATCTCGAGGGGGTCTCTCTATCAAAAATACACCCTCTCTCCCTCCCCATGCGTCCATGTTCTCCATGTGTCCCTCTCGACCTTTGTTCCTTGTTGGCCAGACCTCTATTGGACATGTGCTATAGGGGTGTCTCTCTCCATTGCAAACAATCACACACTAGCTATCTTCGTGTATCTCCTCGCCTTGCTTTTCTATCTTGGAGATGCATGTGTGATATGTTCGCATAAGAAACGAAAAAAACACTCTCTCTCTCTAATTTATCGTTTGTTGTCACTTTCTCTTTCACACACATACTCTTTTTGCACACTTACTCATTCTCCTTCACACGCACTTGATCTCTCTCGACTTAGGCACTCTCCTCGGTCCATAGCATATAGATTTATTGAAAAGTCAAACATCACAAAGTTTGACCATGTACGTGGAGAAAAATAATTACATCTAGAATGACAAACATATACCATTAGATTCACCATGAGATGTAGTTTTGTATGATGTATCTTTGGTATTGTAGATATAAATAACATTTGCGTAAACCTGATCAAAGTTTCCAAAGTTTGACTTCTAAAAAATTTACATGCACTGCATTATCGAGCGGATGGAATATCTCTTTCCCCCTCTCAGCTATCTGACACACCACTCAGCCTTATCGGGGCTCCTCAATCTCTCTCAAACTTTATATCTCCCTGGTTCACACATACACATGTCTCGCTCGCGCTATACATATAGACCCATCCAACACTCTCCGCTCTTGTTCTCTCTCCATGTGACACACACCCCCCTAAGTACCATAATCCCTCACTCCATCATAGGCGCAAGCACTCCCCCCTAAGTATGATTATCTCTCACTAGCCATCAGGAACACACGTATTTCTCCTTCCATCCATACGTCTATCTCGATATCTCTCGGGGCATCTTCTATTGCACACACACCTTGTCACTCGATCTCCCACCCATGTAGTCCCCTCACGATCTCCAGGGGATCTCTCTACGACAAACATACACTCTCTCCTCCCCATGTCTGCATTTTCTCCGTACGTCTCTCTCGACCTCTCTCCCTTGTTTGTCAGACCCCTCTTGGCCACGTGCTAGGGGTCTTGCTCTCTCGGTTGCAAACAACCACACACTATCTCCTCACCTTGCTTCCATTGTCAAAGATGCATGTGTGATATGTTTGCATAAGACACACACGCTTTTTCTCTACTTTTATCATGTGTTGTCCATGTCTCTTTCACACACGCACACACACTTTTTTCACTCACTCTTTCTACTTCACTCTCTCTCTATCTTTCTCTCTCTAGTTAGGGACTCTGTCACGTCCATAAGCATATGGATGTTTTGAAAAGTCAAACCTCAGAAAAGTTTGACCAGGTATATGTGGAGAAAAACATTTACATCTGGAACAATCATTAGATTCATCACAACATGTACTTACTTCATACTATCATTTATCTTTGGTATTGTAGATATAAGTAATTTTTTATAAACTTGGTCAAAGTTTCAAAAGTTTGATTTAAAAAAAAGTTAGAACTACATTATCGAACGGAGGGAGTAGCTCTTCCCTCTCTCTCTGCTATCTCTCACGGGCCTCCCCTCTCACTCGAACTCTCTATACCGACGGATTATATGCTCACTGTGTCAGCGTATAGCTCTGTATATTGTTTAGTTGACCGGTCAACTAGTCAACATGCGGCCTTGTCAGCTCGTGTTCTATATCTTCGTGTGCTGGTCCATGTGGAAGTGGGTGAAAATAAGTAAACTAGAGGCCCATCTGACACGCGGTGAAGTAAACAAAGTTGAAACCACTCGGGGTAGCACCCCGCACGCTAGTAAATTGAGGGCACATTGAGGACACACTTCTTCCGCGTGAAGGACACACTCGCGCACAATTCACCCACTGCGCGGCAGCATGCATAGAAGGACACACTCGCGCACACCCAACACACAACACACACCAGCACAAGTGTACACCGAAGTCGCCGCCGGTTGAGATGGATGGCGAGGCAGCCAACAAGCGGAGGCGGCTCGAGCCAAAACGGCATCCGCTGAGCCTGGACTTCATGAGCATCCTCCCCGATGACATGCTGCTCGTCATCATCGGCCTCCTCCCCACCAATTCTGCCGTGCGGACCGCCCTGCTCTACCGACGGTGGTGCCCCCTCTGGCGCTGCGTCCCCCTCAACCTCACCGCCGACAGCTGCCTCTACGACGGGGATTGCAAATGCATGGTCATAGTCTCCAAGATCCTTTCATCGCACCCTGGGCCAGCCAGACGCCTTGACATCTGCATGTTCAGTACCAACTGCAAGGTCCAACCCAAGTTCGACGAGTGGTTCTTATCCCCCGCCCTAGATCAGCTCGAGGAGCTCAGCTTTGAAGGTGGACGATGTCGCTCTCTGCCACCGTCCGCGCTCCGCCTCATGCCAATGCTGCACCGCGCCAGCTTGAGCTCCTGCTATCTTCCCCAGATTAATGTCGCACCCGCCCTTCTTCTCCCTCAACTCAAACAACTCGACCTCTTCGATGTTGTCATCTCGAAGAAGGCTATGGAGCACCTGCTCTGCAGTTGTACTGCGCTTGAGTACCTTCGTCTTGAGCAGATCCACGGGTTCATTAGCCTCCACATCGCCTCGACGGATCTCCGATAGATTTATGTGTCTTGCTGGCCCCGCAACAAGAAATCAATTGGGAAGAGATCACTCCAGCTGTTCCACGTTATGGTCGTTGAGAATGCGACTTTCCTTGAGAGATTGCTTGTATCGGATCTAGAAGGTCCAACAAAAATCAGGGTCATTGACGCGCCGAAATTGACAGCGTTGGTGTACTCGTCTGCCAAATTCTCCGAACTCTTTATTGGATCTGTAATCGTTAAGGTACAACACTCATATTTTTCTCTGTCTTCTTGAAATTCACATTTTTAAATTTGTTCTTGATGTATTTACGGCCGTCTTCCAGAAAATGATTCCCACAAGCTTGACCCAGTCTATGCGCACAGTGAAGATCTTGGCAATAAAATCTATCGGCGCCAATCTGGATCAAGTTGTTGGATTCCTTACATGCTTTCCGTGCACAGAGAAGTTACTCATCAAGGTGAAACTTCTTTCCTATTAGTAAACGGTAATCACAACGTAGCTCAATTTATTCGTAATTTTCCCAAATTACGATGACAAGTGTAGTGTTCAAAACTGCATCTACGCACTGCACCGAAAGAAATTTTTTAGTACTTTTTCTCACGTGATCACCTGCATCATTTTTTTGTTGTACTACTATAATAGCCTAGGCTAGTCATAGTGGAAAGTAACTTAGACTACTCCAATAACTCTATGGTTACACTAAGAGCAAGTACTACCTCCGTCCTGGTTTACTCTTCCTATTTTGTATTATCAAAATTTGACCATAGATTTAACTGACAAAATGTTAATGCATGTCACTAAGAACTATATCCTTGGATTCGTATTTGAACATAATTTCAAATGGTGTAATTTTTAGTGACATGCATTGGCATTTTCTTAGGTAAATCTATGGTCAAAATTTTATACTAAATACGAGGTAGTACTCCCCCCGTCCCAAAATTCTCGTCTTACATTTGTTTAGATACGGATGTATCTAACACTAAAATGTAACTAGATACATCCGTATTTAGAAAAATTTAAGACAAGAATTTTGGGAGGAGGGAGTACAAAAGTGGTATATGTAGGCCAAAACACATGCCAAATTCACTTGTGATGTATTTGGCATTGATGCCCCTCCATTGCTCACCTGGTGCCCCAATCTGGATCACCTACTTTGCTCCGGTGCCAAATTAACTCACCAAAGAAAGAACACTTGCGTGGGAGAGAGAGAGAGAGAGTACCGAGGCAATAAAAAACACTTGTTTGGGAGAGTGAGACGCTGGTGTAGTTGGTTTGATTGATTTGTTTATACATGTGGGTCTGTGTGCACAACGGTGCCAACTCTCTCACATCACGAGAGCGGTGCCAAAATCTTTTGATTTGACATTGATGCGTATTATGTGTCATACTTTTGCGAAATATGGCATCGGCCACATAGTGGAAGGCAACAAATGCCCAAGCTCTTCACGTGCTCCTAGGTAAATGAGAGGAAACTGAAAGAGAGAGAGAGAGAGAGAGAGAGAGAGAGAGAGAGTGAAAAAATATCACTAGCCAGCCAACCCTATCGTATGAGCGAATGATATTGGTACCTCTTGATGACATGGCAATCTTATTTTGCTAGCTGCTCTAATATGTTCTTTTCTTTTGCAGATAAAAAAAGACCCAAAAGTGAAAAATGTGCTGCATTATAACAATCTCATCGAATGCCTTGATCTCCATCTTACAGAAATTGATTTGATCGACTACCGAGGCAGCACATCTGATATTAAATTGGCTAGGTTCTTTATTCTGGAGGCAAGTGTGCTCAAGGTAATGAGGTTTGGCGTTCTCTGGCGCAACAATAATGGCGTGCTAATCACCGCAAGCATCTAAGCCTAAATGACAAAGTCTCCGCAGAAGCTGAATTTGTTTTTGAAACATCAAGTGGCCAGAGACTCAAAAACTTATTTCCCCATTAGTGACTTGTCAAGGTGGTGGATTTTAGTTTGTATGATAATGCTGCATCCACCTAAAGTAACGAAAGTTCTTACGTAAACTTCCTAGTAATTCCCTCTTCGTAGGTGCAGTATTACTCCTAACATTTGTAATATTAGTTTGAAACTTGTAATATTGCCGTGTCCTATTCCTTCCTTTTCAAAATCCTGCAAATCAAACAGGTCCTGAGTTGGTGATGATGTTGTGCCTCCCATCTTTCACCAATAGCCGTCGGATCTATATCTGACGCATACAAACCAAACTTCTCCATTTTTGCAAAAAGATGCCCGCACTTGTTCCCTATTTACAAACAACTCCTTGTCTCTCACAATCGGCCTTATCTCCTCCCCACCACATCTAGAAGGCCATGGAAAAATCTAGCACGGTGGCCGCTATTGGTGCCGTCCACCCCCAATCTTGGTGTTCCGTGCAATGCACGGGCATCTACGCACGGGAAATTATGTCGAACAGGGCTAGTTGTAAGCAGGCTAACTCTACAGCCATGATGATAGTGACTGCAGACGGTGAGGCTGACTATGGTATGCCGAACACGGCGTCTATACTCAGGTGTCATCTCCGGCGCAGGGTCTTGTCACTTCACTATGAGGAGCAGCACGTAATAATTTGACCAATGGGTAGTACAGTGCTAGTACTACATTGGTACTACTACTACTAGTACTACTAGCACCATCGTCTGGATTTAGGAGTACTACCACGTCCATCTGGATTTGAGTATTTGACTAGCAATATCTAGTAATGCATGTCACAAAAATGTACTACTCCCTCTGTAAATAAATACATGGTGTATTGTTTTATTCCTATCGGCGAGAGAACTTAATGTCTTTTTGCTAATTAATAGGATTACATGCAATGAACTAAACACTGCATGTCATGTTTGGTAGTCTTAAGTCATTGAAAGCATGCACATCCCACATCTCTCATTGGTTGATATGTCACGAAATAAGAAACGAGGAGGGAGTTAATGTACCGTGCCTAAGTGTTTTGGGATCATTTGGTTTCCGTAAGGTGACTTACACAACATTTTTGTTTACATGCATTAACATTTTATTAGTTAAATCAAAGGTCAAAACTTGGCGCAAAATGCAAAGGGGACCAATAAACCAGTAAACATCAAACTTCTCTCGTTTGGCCCCAACTAGAGGTCCGGTGAGATGACTATACTACACCGGCACGGAGGGGGACGCAACTTCATTGACTTATTGCAACTGCCTTTGGGTGAATGAGACGTGGGCCCAACGGGTGGCTGGCCCACCTATCATACAGCCAAAGGCAGGTGCAGTAGAGGGCCGAGGAGTAGATGGCCAACACGCACGTGAATTCAATGCAGTCTGCACTTCTCCCCTCCAGTCCAATCTAGTACGAAATCCTACGCACCTAAACACGCTAACCAAGGGAAAGAGTGATCACTCGAATCGCAAGATCAGTTGACTAGAAGCTAAGCTTGAACCATGGAGGCGATGAGCACGAGCATCAGCCGGCTGTGCCATATGGTCCACGACGCCGGCCTGCGGCCCGGCACCAAGGAACATCTCCAGGTAGTGCTTGAGGCTGCCAGGGCGAGGGGCCACTTGGACGACAGCTTCGCCTCCTTGTTCGACGAGGTCCTCGTCGGTTTCCTCGACAATTTCACCATCGTCAAGAAGCTCATAGACGACTTTGACGTACGCCTCCAGCCGACGCGCCTAGGCTCTGCGATGCCCGCCACCCTCAACGGCCACTATGGTGACAACCTCTTCGATGCACTGGTGGCCCTGCGACTGCCCGCCATCACGCCGGAGAATGTCCACCTCGAGGTTGCGCTCGCCGCGCAGCGCCTGGTGCAACAAGACACCATCGACATAATCACCCACGTCTACGCGCAAATCATCCACAAGGACTTCTACATGCAAGAGGAGGACGATAGGACTATGGCCTTCTTGGACCGCAGGGCAACCTTGGTTGGCATTGTTCAGAAGCACGTTGAGCTCGCCGCCAACGCTCCTCCTCCTCACACGTAGGTTGGTGACCCGGCGCACTAGGGCTTGAGGATGTCGTTGATGGATCCGTATGTATTTTTATCTTTCCGCCAAATCCATGTAGTAGTATATGGTACTAGTAGTAATTATCATCTTATCTTTCGCATCAACTTCATAATTTTCGTATGTAAACCATGCATGAACCGCTCCAGAACCAAACTTCTCATTACTCTAGGGAAAATCGTTATTTCTATCTATCGGTCACGCCATGGAGCAGAACCAAATTTTACAAGTTACAAGTTCAAAAGGAAAAGCCTGCCGTGTTCGCGTCGCACCCCCACATGGTTGGTCCGGCACGCCGCTCAAGGGGGAATGCGTGCGGTGTTGCATTTTCACTTACAAGTGGGACCGTAGTTGAGCAAACTGACTATCGGCAAACCCCCACCCCGCCCACCGTGTGATGGCTGAGAAAACAGGAGGGAGAAGAGATGGCTATAGCATGAACTCCAAGAAAATTGGTGTCTGATGGGATTCGTGTGGGTGGTGTGTGCCGTACTGCTAGACGTGAATGCTAGTTATGGCCCATGCCACCCCACTATATCGAGCCTATATCGAGGTGTTGGTTACGTAGAACAAATTTTCTGGAGTCCGTGCTCAGCCCTCCTCTATCTCTCTTCTCAGCCAGCCAGCGGACGTGCGGAGCCCATCGTCTTATTGCTCATATGTGATCCCACATGTCAGTGAAAACGCAAGAGGACCCACTGAACCTGCACATCTTTCACCTCGACGTGCTGGTGATGAAAAACAAATCCAATAAAGATCTTCGGTGGCCGCTTTTGGAGTTACTCAAGAGTAGTAAGATTCTATTTACAATTTAACCCAAGATGCACATCACGTGGCTTCAACTACCAGTCTATTTTCTTGCATCACACGACCTGGATGCTGGATGTCCCACGTGTCGGCAAAAGGAGGAAGAACCTGACCAAATCTTCGGTTGTGCTCTCGGATTAGACTAGTTGTGCTAACTTAAAATTTTATTGTGTAGAATGGATGCAAGTTTTGGTATTGGGAAGAAGAGTACATCGATATATTGACAGAGCACAATTTAGTAGATGTTCTAGCACTTTTAGCTAGCACTTTTAGTACATCGATATAAACCCCCACCTCGCCCATCGCCTGATGGCCGAGTTAGATAAACGACGAGGTTGAAGAGATTGCTCTAGCACGGACTCCAAGAAATATGGTGTCAGATGGAAGTCGTGCTTGTGGCGTGTGCCGTACTCCTGGATGTGAATGCTTATTCTGGCCCATGCCACCCTACTACTCCTACTACTTATATAGTACTAGTAGTATCGAGGATTTGAGGTGCTGGTTACGTACAGCGAACACATTAACATATGGCTACAGTAAAAACACCCGCCCGACGCGCGAAGCATGTGAAGCTAGTACAAATAGTGTACTGCTATTGTTGATTGGCCTCATCCGATAACCTGTTGCAATGCACGTACAATTATGTATTCGGAAAATATTTTTTTGCCTCGTCGCAACACTCACTCAGAGAAGCGACTCAAAAGCCATTCATAAATTTAGTAAGTTTATCACAAGCATATCATTTTATTACATACAACAGGTCATCAACCCACATCGACAACGAGGATACATTATAAATACTATAGTTTTCATCACACAACAAATTACAAGCAATGAAATGAACTTCAACTCAACCAATCATCAGCGTAGGAAACGCTTGCTTTGAACCACAAGTGATTCTCTGGGAAGGGCCATCCATTGTCGACCTCGAGACCAATGCAGGACTGATCACCCAGGCTGAAGCGGCCTACTATATCCGTACCAGGGTAGGGAACCACCGAAATGTCCGAGGTATAGACACAGTTGCTTCTCATAAATGGTAGTAATGTTGTGTCAACAGTAGTTGGATCGCCTTTCACCATCATTGGATAGTTTTGTCCAAGGAAGAGCGAGTTTTCTCCAAGACTATCAATTCTGTACCAGGGAGAAGGTGTTGGTGCTAGCACACTAGTATCCATCCTGAATACCACGCAACGGGTGTTGGAATAGGTCCAGAGAGTGTGACCATGGGAGACAACACCTGCTTCCTTAGTAGTAACATCAGCAGTGGGCTGTATACAGACAAGAAGGGGTGATCCATCGGAATAAGTTGCCAGGCGCCACTAAATATATGGGCACTGCTCGTCCTCATGCTCGTGATCATCACCATCATCATCTCCGGCCCCCTTGGTTATAAAAAAATTCAAGTATAGGTGGTGGAATGTTCACAGGACCTTGGAAACACAAGAAGAAGGTTAATTAGTAAAGGGAAGCTTGCTAACCCGCATGCATGTGGATGAAACAATTATAATTACGATGGAAGACAAACATACCGAAACTACGAGGATCCCATGCAAAAATAGTGCCATGAGTGGTGGAAGCAAACACAAGACCCTCGTATTGAATTGCATCACAGTACTCATCTGTGTATAGAAACTGATTTTTGAGCAATATCCATCCAGTCGAACCACGAAGGACGGCAACAATCTTGTCGAAGATAGCAACAACTATATAGTTCCTGTAATTCCAAGAGCGGTTGGGAACTAGACAAATTGCTATCTTCCGTAGAAGACAGTCACCATGATCGTATTTGAACGTGCGTAGAATATCGGTGTGCTCAACCTCTAGGCAGTCTGCTGAGATTTTTGGAAGTGGAACCCGGTGACGAGTGTATACATTCACAAGTTCCGACTCGCAGTTGTACCCAATATAAACAACCCAATCTCCATTTGCGCCTGCCCAAGCCTTGCCCTCAAGCGATGGCATCTTAACATCATATGTATCATTATCAAGCGGCATCAACTTGCACAAGGCGAGGCCTCCATCGTCGCCACGCTAGTCATCGGGGTCACGGCGAAGAAGATAGGGGAGATCAAACCGCTCCTGGACCCTTGGGTTCCTTGTAATGATGTTATTAGTTGAGTCGAGAATGGTCTTGAACGAACCTGCCATGCTAGCCGAGGTGATGACGTCGCACCGATCAATGAGTTCCTCCACCACGTCATCTTTCAGATCGGGGCAAGAATAACAGGGTCGTTTGCGGCCTGTTCCCTCCATGGAGAAGACGATCGAACAATGGCAGAAGGAAGGGTGAAGGCAAATGGAGGAGGGAGGAAGAGCGTGCGGCAGCAGTTCCAAATCGAGAGGGAATGTCAAAGAGTCGGTGGATGGTTGCTAGTTTGCCACGGTATAGAAAGAGGCGCCCCGGCCTACACGTCTGTTCGGAAATAATAGTAGAAAAGGACTCGTCGCCGTTTCACTGACATGTTGGAGCGGTACCACATGTCAATGAAACATGGTGTGTAATTTCTCGTGCAAAATGCGATCTAGCCCGTTGGCTTGAGGTGCCGCATTAGTTATCGACCTTTATTTTTTTAATGGCGTGCCATTCAGTTTTGAAGCATGACTAACTGGTACTATATGCAGAGAAAATATAAACTACTCTACCACTAGTCCACTTCTAGTACTAGTAGTATAAAAAAGATATATAGGCTAGAGCTTCAGCGCTTTCTTGCTAAGGGCTGCCCACTTGCTTCTCACACTATCACCCTCTCTCCAGATATAAAAAGACAACCTCTCTCTCCCTCCTCACCGGTGGTCACAGATCCGCTGGGGAAGAAAAGGACGTGCAGCGTTGACACACTCGTCATCGGCAAGCAAAGTCACGCACTGACGACAAGGCCGTCCTCTCAGACCTAGCGCCCGCGCGGGATGACCTCCGTCCCCAAGCTCATTGTCGTACTGTGTGCGGAGGACGACGACCACGAGCGAAGCCACTTCCCGCTGACCCTCAGGTATGCTACCTCTTTTCAAACCATACCCTTGTTCTATTGCCCCATCTGCCATGTCGCTGCATGTGGATCTTTTTCCACTCCACCATCTTCCCAATTTGCTATCCTCTGCTCTGGTAGTCACGCAGATGAAAACCTTAATTTGCACTATTAAAGGAAACCCTACTTCATGCAGACTAATCCATGTCTAGGTTGAATAAGGAAAGGAAGGGAGACTGTACTGTCCAAGAGAGTAGGCATCAAACCTGCATCTAGGTTGAAAAGGGGAAAATCAGTAGCTAAGGAACAAGTCTTGTGTCTCTTGGTTGAAGAAGGGTAGAAAGGCATGACAAAGCAATAGAGAATGACCAGGTCGATCAGTTTGTTGTCCTTGTCAGTGTCAAAACCGGCGGATCTCGGGTAGGGGGTCCCGATCTGTGCGTCTAAGGCTAATGGTAACAGGAGGTAAGGGACACAATGTTTACCCAGGTTCGGGCCCTCTCGATGGAGGTAAAACCCTACTTCCTGCTTGATTGATATTGATGATATGAGTGTTACAAGAGTTGATCTACCATGAGATCGTAGAGGCTAAACCCTAGAAGCTAGCCTATGATAATTATGAATGTTGTGATCGTCCTCATACGGACCGAACTCTCCAGTTTATATAGACACCGGAGAGGGCTAGGGTTTACATGGAGTCGGTTACAAGGAAGTAAATATAATATCCGAATCGCCAAGCTTGTCTTCCACACAAAGGAGAGTCCCATCCGGACATGGGACGAAGTCTTGAGTCTTGTATCTTCATAGTCCAACAGTCTGGCCAAAGTATATAGTCCGGCTGTCCGGATACCCCCTAATCCAGGACTCCCTCAGTAGCCCCTGAACCAGGCTTCAATGACGATGAGTCTAGCATGCAGTTTGTCTTCGACATTGCAAGGCGGGTTCCATCTCTGAATACTCCAAAGTAATTATCGAACACTTGAACAGTGTCCGGATCTGCAAGATGATCTTCGCATACCACCGTAGAGAGAATAACATTTCGTAAATGTAATCTGCTGACAACTTTAGACAACATGACACGACACTACGGCCAGGTCATCATTCGAACCGTTTTCCCACAACCAGCCATAGCGCATATTGCGAGGCGGTTTTCTTAGCATGTCTTGTCAAAGCAGAGATCATGTCCCCTTATCACGGGATTCCCATAAATACGGGTATGGGTAACCTAACCGCGCCATCTATCATGGCGCTTGGGAAATAAGCGGCCCTCAACGGGCAAGTGGGGAGGCGTGCCGCTTTCGTCGCCTCTATAAAGGGATAAGAGTTCCCCATTTTTACCCACGCCTTCTTCCTTCTTCGGTAATCCATTCTTGCCTCCTCGAGCTCCAGCGCCCAAGTCCATGCCTTCTCCGCACAGCCAAACATGTCCGGAGTAGGAGGCAAGTGGGTGGCCTCTACCGTGAAGGAGGAGCATATTGCAAAGCTTCGGGTGGCTGGATACTTGGCCGCAAACATCGCGCACCGGCTACCGGACGTAGGGCAGATCATTCCAACTTCGGAGCCCCACGAGAGGGTCGTGTTTCTCGCCCACTTCGTCCGTGGACTGGGATTTCCACTTCATCCCTTCGTCCGCGGGCTCATGTTCTACTACGGGCTAGATTTCCATGATCTAGCCCCAAATTTCATCCTCAACATCTCAGCGTTTATCGTCGTGTGCGAGGCCTTCCTCCGCATCAAGCCTCACTTTGGCTTGTGGCTTCGAACCTTTTGTGTGAAGCCGAAGATCGTGAGCGGACAGCAAGCGGAGTGCGGAGGCACCATGGTGGGCGAGATGCCTAACGTCACCTGGCTTGACGGCTCCTTCGCGGAGACCGTGAAAGGGTGGCAATCGGGGTGGTTCTACATCACCGAGCCACGCAGTGCCAACTGGGCAGCGGCCCCTGGATTCTGATTCGGAATTCCCATGCGGCTCACCTCCTGGGAGAAGAAGGGTCTGGCCTGGGGTGAGCCCGTGGAGCTGACCGAACTTCAAAACTGTATCAAAAATATGATTGACAAGAACATCAAGCTTGTCAACATAGTCCAGGTCGTGCTCGTCCGCCGAATTCTTCCGTGCCAAAGACAGGCTTTTAATCTGTGGGAGTTTGTCCCGGCCGAACACCGGACACTCCGAGAGCTCTACGGCATGGCACTTAAGGACGCATGGAAGGTGTTGTTTAAGGGTACCGAAACACCTCCTCCCACGTCCGAGGACCGTTGACTCCACGCCGAGCGGTCCCCTCGTCCGGTGAGTTTTCTAACCATCGCCAGGGGTAGCTTTACCAGCATACTCATGGGAAGATGCTAAGTTATTGTGTGTACTTAATCAGGAGTACATGGATACGGCGAAGCAGATCGACTGTCCGGCTCCGCTGCCAGAAGGTCCGGAGACCACTCTCTTGACGGAGATGCTAGTCCCGGCGCCATACAAGGCGCCAGAAAAGAAGGCCGAGAAGAAGGCCCCAGGGACCAGGAAGGGTCTCCGGCGCAAGGCTGTACAGGACGCCTCGTCCGAAGACGAGGATGCACATTCCTCCCATGAAGGGGAGGAGGAGAAGGAGAAAGAGAGGTCCGCCCCATCCGGGGAGGCCGAAGGGTCTAAGAGGGCGGCCCAGGGGACCAGGAAGGGTCCCCGGCGCAAGGCCGTCATAGGCTCATCGTCCGAGGATGGCAAGGCAGATTCTTCCCACGGAGGCAGGGAGGATCACAAAGAAATGCCACCTCCCCACACTGGGAGGAGAAGAAAAGGAAGGCCGCCCCGGACGGGGAGGCTAGGATGCCCAAGAAGGGAAAGGCGTACCTTCCGGATTACTCCACCATGGCCGCCTACAGCGAGGAGTGGCTGCCCAGGGGGAAGCCCCCAGTAAGATCGTAAGTATCCATACTTCCATTGTATTTTAGTGCGATTATGCTTCATAGTTTGTTATAATGCCGAACATGCATATGCATTCTGGCAAGGGCCCATCCCGAGGTATCTTCTTTGGATGGGTCTTTGAGCGATTCGGTGATGAATTCGCTTCCAATGGCCACTTCCCCTTGGCCTGCGGACGACACGGAGGTGTTGTCCCAAAGTCTCCCTGAGCCAGGGAAGGCGACTCTGGAGACGCCCCAAGGCGAAACCCCAGACGCCAGGCTCACGGGGTGCAAGATCCCCGTAGACTATGCCGACGAGAACCACAGAAACTCGGGCTCCCAACCGGACACTATACCGGAGCCTCCAAAGGCTCCGGATTCAGGCAGGCAACCCCTCGCTAAGGAGGGCGAGTCGTCCGTGCCGATGACTTCCGCTGCGCCAGAGGCGTCGGATAGTTTGCTGGAAGCGCTTCGTGGCGCTTCCATGGACGAAGAGCACCGCACTCTTATGAGTGCGGTGATTCAGAAGGTTCTGTCCGCCAAGAGCGGACTAACCGAAGCCTGCACCAGCCTCCTAACAGGCTTTGAGGTAAGTAAAAAGCGTGTGAAGTTATCACCCGATAAGTAGTAGCCCCTGATACTCTGTTTGGTGTTCGGAACGAAAAGCCAAAGAGAGGGTCAATTATAATCCGCAGGAGTTTAATATTAGGTATTCATGTGAATAAACAGGCGACGCTGGTTGCCGCTGCTACCCGCACAGCGGAAGTCTCCGGACTCAAGCGGGACTTGGAGCAGGCCCATGGGGAGCTCGGCCTCACGAAGAGGAAGCTCGAAGAGAACAAAGGTGAGTAATACCCTGTTCACATATCACAAAGGATAGAAAAAATTGGTGACCCTAAGAAAGTGTCATGATTTGGTAATAGGGGCCATGACCGAAGTGGCGTCCCTGAAGAAGGCGCTACCGAGGCCGAAGACAAGGCGGCCATGGAGCGTATTGAGCGCGAAAAGCAGAATGCTAGGGTGTGCGAGGTACAGCAAGAGCTCCAGGAGCTTGGCAAGAAGTTCAAATCCTTGGACCGTGACTACAAGACGAAGGAGTCTGAGCTTGCGAAGGCCCTTGTGAGCATGAAAGACACCAAGGCCGAAGCCGAAAAGGCCCAGCAGGAAATCCAGGCGGCCAAGAAGATAGCGGCGGGTAAGACATTCTTAATGCAAAGCAAGCATGTGGAGGAGGCATTTCTTTTACTTACCCGAATTTGGAGCTCTCCAGGGGCATTCGCAGATCTGCCACACAGATCTGCCACATAGCGTATCTGATGCTGCGGAGTTCTACCGTGCCGAGGAGGGGAGCTCCATAGAGAAGTTGTTCTGGTCCCAGTATGCTGGAGCCGAACAGTCGATGCCTCTGAGTGACCAACTGAAGCAGTTGGTTGAACTCCACAGGGCGACTGAAGTGGCTATGAAAGATTTCATAGTCCGGCTGTGGCCTGGTAAGCCCTTGCCCGCCAGCTACTTCGGCCTGATAAAACGGATGGTGAATGCCTGTCCGCTGCTGGAAGTGATCAAGCGGTCCATTTGCATTGAGTGTGCCCACCGAGCCTTTGCTCGTGCGAAGGTGCATTGGGGCAAGCTGGACACGGAGAAGCTGGTGAAGGATGGACCGCCAGAGGGCAAGGTGCATCGGTATCCGAAAAATATATTATGATGGTGTTATGAAAGGCGCTCGTCTCGTGGCCGATGAATGTACCAAGGGCACGATCTTGGAGTGAATTTACTTCTGTCATTTTTGTAATATAAAGACGAAGTTACTTGCGTTATATAGCGCTGTTTTGATTTAAAATATTACCTTCTGTGCGGCTATTTATAAAATTCTGAAAGTAGGCCAGTCGTCAGCTCCCACCCCCACGTAACTAGTACTGGGGTGTTCGTGGAAAACCTAGACACTCTTTATCCAAATATTTGGTCCCTAAAGGAGGTGTCTGGTGTAGCGAACAAGGCAATCGGACTATGCAGCTTTATAACTTTCACTTAGCCATAGAAGTCTACAATTTTAAATTTCGACGAAGCCCCTAGAATTCGGAAGGCCGAATTGGGGCACTATATACGCCTAAATTGGACGAGGCCGATTCCTCGCCTAAAGAGGAAAAAATCGTTAAGGATTTTAAGACCTCTCAAACAACGACCTACTCTGGCCACATCATGCCGGTCAGTTTTCGGCTTTCTCTACTGAGGTGCTCGTCCGGAAGAACCGGGACACAATCGCAGTAGTTCTCCCTGCGCTACCTTAGCCGATATAACGGAACGTAAGGTACCAAAACAAGGGAGCCGGGCTAACGCAACTATTGACCCAAGACATGATTCGGAGCTAATGCATATAGTGCTATAAGTTTGGGGTGTCGCACTGTTGAAAGTGTTCGGACTTGTCTTGCCATATTACGGGGCGCCATAAGAAGCCCCTGGCAAACTAAACGTACCAAAGTGTACGGATGCAATAGTAAATAAACATTTATGGAAAAAATGTGCAGATAGGAATAATAAGCTGACGCTGTATATAATCTCCCATTGATGTATAATACGTCTAAGCGCATGTTTACAATGAATGCATTAAGCAGAGATAAATAGGACTATTTGACATGTCCTATCCAAGGGCAGGCCGCATACATGTATATAAAACATGTATTAACGATCGTGAATAGATTCCACCTGGGTATTCCCTTTGTGCGCGACGCCTTTTGCCTCCTTGGATTTCTCTCTTGTGAAAGTCCGATAATCCGGCTCTTCTGGAGAGGCTGCCTGAAAGCGGGTTCCTGAAAGATAAAGGGGGTTATTAAAGTGTGTTGCGGCTGACCCGCACTGTTGACTGTGCCACTATTGCACCTCCGCCTATGTCCATAGTATTTTGAGTGCGTAATTATGTACGCGCGGCACAAATGCTGCCTTAATAGGGCTGGAGCGGAGGCCGGACTACTAGTCGCGCTCTTGGCGTGCTTGGCGATCTTGTAGCGGGGTACTTCGGACTCGCTTGATGGTGTTCGGAGTTGTTGTCGCCGGATTGGTGGTTTGCCGGGCGATGCTGCTTTGTACTTCTGCCGCGAGGGCTGCAATGTGCTCTTCTGTACGAAGAGAGCGGTCCATGTTTCCGTTGACTGTTATGACCCCGCGAGGTCCTGGCATCTTGAGCTTGATGTATGCCTAGTGTGGTACCGCATTGAATCGAGCGAATGTGGTTCGTCCAAGTAGTGCATGATAGCTACTACGGAAGGGGACGATGTCGAAGATTAACTCCTCGCTTCGGAAGTTATCCGGAGATCCGAAGACCACCTCCAGTGTTATGGAGCCCGTGCAGCGGGCCTCTACCCCTGGAATTACACCTTTAAAGGTAGTTTTGGTGGGCTTGATCCTTGAAGGGTCGATGCCTATTTTGCGTACTGTGTCTTGATAAAGCAGGTTCAGGCTGCTGCCTCCGTCCATAAGGACTCGTGTGAGGTGAAATCCGTCAATGATTGGGTCTAGAACCAATGCGGCCGAACCGCCGTGACGGATGCTGGTAGGGTGATCCCTACGATCAAAGGTGATCGGACAGGCTGACCATGGGTTGAATTTTGGGGCGACTGGCTCCACCGCATAGACGTCCCGTAGTGCTCGCTTCCGTTCCCTTTCAGGGATGTGGGTAGCATAGATCATGTTGGCCGTTTTCACCTGGGGAGAAAATTTCTTCTGCCCCCCCTCATTTTCGGACGCTGGGGCTCATCGTCATCGTCGTTGTGTAGCCCCTTGTCCTTGTTCTCGGCATTTATCTTGCTGGCCTGCTTGAAAACCCAGCAGTCTCTATTAGTGTGATTTGCTGGCTTATCCGGGGTGCCGTGAATTTGGCATAAGTGGTCAAGTATGCGGTCCAGACTGGATGGTCCCTGATTGTTTCTTTTGAACGGCTTTTCCGCTGACCGGATTTTGAGCCACTGAATCTGGCATTGACTGCCGTGTCTTCAGTGTTATCGCCATTGTTCGACGCTTATGTCTATTACACCGTGGCTTGCCGTAATTGTCACGGGCGTCTGAAGTGCCTGAGTTTATTGGCGTGGTGCTGCTGCGAGCCAACCAGCTATCCTTGCCTGTGCAAAAGCGTTTCATGAGTGTCGTGAGGGCCGCCATGGATTTTGGTTTTTCCTGGCCGAGGTGCCGGGCAAGCCACTCGCCACGGATATTATGCTTAAAGGCTGCCAGGGCTTCGGCATCCAAACAGTCAACAATTTGGTTCTTTTTAGTTAGGAACCGAGTCCAGAATTTTCTGGCTGACTCTCCGGGCTATTGTGTAATGTGGCTCAAGTCATCAGCATCCGGTGGTCGCACGCATGTGCCCTGGAAGTTGTCGAGGAAAGGGTCCTCCAGGTTTTCCCAACTGCCAATGGAATTTGCCGACAAGCTATTTAGCCAGTGCCTGGCTGGTCCTTTGAGCTTAAGGGGAAGATACTTGATGGCGTGTATCGTCTCCACAGGCCATGTGAAGGTGGAGAAGGAAATCTTCGATCCATACTGTGGGGTCAGTTGTGCCATCGTATGATTCAATGTTCACGGGTTTAAACCCTTCTGGGAATTCATGATCCATTACTTCATTAGTGAAGCAGAGGGGGTGTGCGGCGCCTTTGTGACGGGCTATGTCGCGACGCAGTCCGACTAAGTCTGGTCAGTTGTGTTCGGCCCGGCCGGATTTACTGTTAGTGTATCCGGTATAACGGTCATAGTCATGTGCTGTGGCGCGCCCCCATGATCCATAGAT
Organism: Triticum aestivum; assembly: GCF_018294505.1. Lineage (NCBI taxonomy): Eukaryota > Viridiplantae > Streptophyta > Magnoliopsida > Poales > Poaceae > Triticum > Triticum aestivum. Next base: position 197,940,359 of record NC_057798.1, read on the forward strand.
CAATCTTGGTTGTCCTGCATTGTTTCCCAATCTGTCTCGCAGGTCCTGCGTATTGCCCTGGGACGTAGTAAACTGGCGTGGGGGTGCAGGCTGGTATTCGGGCTGATATGTCGTTTTATCCCGGCCACAAGGTGGTCGGTCAACCGTATGGCGCTCGAGTCCATATTCCTCGGCTGCCAGGACTTCTGTCCATCTGTCTGTGAGCAGGTCTTTATCAGCTTGGAGCTGCTACTGCTTCTTCTTCAGGCTGCTCGTAGTGGCAATAAGCGGGCGCTTGAAGCGCTCCTGCTCCACGGGGTCCTCAGGCACGCCGAACTCGTCGTCGCCGAGGCTAATCTCCTCTTTGGAGGGGGGCATGTAGTTGTCCTCCTTCGGATACCCGTTCGTCGCCTGTTCGTCCGGGCAGACCTGCCCGTCTTCCTGCTCGGCCTGCTCGAAGGGAGGCTGATCGGGGTTGTATTCATCTTCAGCACCGTCCGGATTGTTTTCGTCTCCAGTGCCGGTGTTGCTGTGGCGGGGCTTGGAGCAGCGGTGGCGACACCCATGCTTTGCTTTCTTCTTTGAGGGGTTATCCTCCATTGCCTCATCGCCATTGGTTTCTTTCGGAGTGTCCACCATATATATGTCATAGGAAGAGGTGGCTGTCCACCGCCCAATGGGTGGTGGTTCCTGTTCTTCTCCTACATCATCGTCCAAACTGTCGATGTCTTCGGTGTCGAAGTCAAGCACGTCGGTCAAATCATCGACCGTGGTAATGGAGTTCACCGCTGTGGATATCTTCCAGCACTCGCCCTTTGGCGACATGCTAAACTCGTTAAAATCTCTCTCTTTGTCAGGAGACTCTTGGCCGAACTATGTCCGGCTCGAGTGGGAAGCCAACGATGAGGGAATTCGTTGCCCACCCACCACCCACTTCATAGCCACGGTCGATGATTTGACCGACGTGCTTGACTTCGACACTGAAGACATTGATGGTTTGGACGACGATGTAGGAGAAGAACAGGAACCACCACCCACGGGGCGGTGGACATCCACCTCTTCCTATGACATATATATGGTGGACACTCCGAAAGAAACCGATGGCGATGAGGCAATGGAGGATAACCCCTCAAAGAAGAAAGCAAAGCATGGGCGTCGCCAGCGCCGCTCCAAGCCCTGCCACAACAACACCGGCACTGGAGACGAAAACAATCCGGACGGTGCCGAATATGAATACAACCCCGATCAGCCTGCCTTCGAGCAGGCCGAGCAGGAAGACGGGCAGGTCTGCCCAGACGAACAGGCGACGAACGGGTATCCGGGGGAGGACAACTACATGCCCCCCTCTGAAGATGAGATTAGCCTCGGCGACGACGAGTTCGGCGTGCCTGAGGACCCCGTGGAGCAGGAGCACTTCAAGCGCCGGCTTATGGCCACTGCGAGGAGCCTGAAGAAGAAGCAGCAACAGCTCCAAGCTGATCAAGACCTTCTCACAGATAGATGGACAGAAGTCCTGGCAGCCGAGGAATATGGACTCGAGCGCCACACGGTTGACCGACCACCTCGTGGCCGGGATAAAACGACATATCAGCCCGAATACCAGCCCGCACCCCCACGCCAGTTTACTACAGCCCAGGGCAATACGCAGGACCTGCAAGACAGATTGGAAAACAATGCAGGACAACCAAGATCGATCTACGGATCATGGGGGCGCGCCACAGCACATGACTATGACCGTTATACCGGATACACTAACAGTAAATTCGTCCGGGCCGAACACAACCGACCAGACTTAGTCGGACTGTGTCGCGACATAGCCCGTCACAGAGGCGCCGCACACCCCCTCTGCTTCACTAATGAAGTAATGGATCATGAATTCCCAGAAGGGTTTAAACCTGTGAACATTGAATCATACGATGGCACAACTGACCCCACAGTATGGATCGAAGATTTCCTTCTCCACCTTCACATGGCCCGCGGAGACGATCTACACGCCATCAAGTATCTTCCCCTTAAGCTCAAAGGACCAGCCAGGCACTGGCTAAATAGCTTGTCGGCAAATTCCATTGGCAGTTGGGAAAACCTGGAGGACCCTTTCCTCGACAACTTCCAGGGCACATGCGTGCGACCACCAGATGCTGATGACTTGAGCCACATTACACAATAGCCCAGAGAGTCAGCCATAAAATTCTGGACTCGGTTCCTAACTAAAAAGAACCAAATTGTTGACTGTCCGGATGCCGAAGCCCTGGCAGCCTTTAAGTATAATATCCGCGGCGAGTGGCTTGCCCGGCACCTCGGCCAGGAAAAACCAAAATCCATGGCGGCCCTCACGACACTCATGAAACGCTTTTGCACAGGCAAGGATAGCTGGTTGGCTCGTAGCAGCACCACGCCAATAAACTCAGGCACTTCAGACGTCCGCGACAAGAACGGCAAGCCACGGCGTAACAAACATAAGCGTCAGAACAATGGCGATAACACTGAAGACACGGCAGTCAATGCCGGATTCAGTGGCTCAAAATCTGGTCAGTGGAAAAAGCCATTCAAAAGAAACAATCAGGGACCGTCCAGTCTGGACCGCATACTTGACCGCTTATGCCAAATTCACGGCACCCCGGATAAGCCAGCAAATCACACTAATAGAGACTGCTGGGTTTTCAAGCAGGCCAGCAAGATAAATGCCGAGAACAAGGACAAGGGGCTACACAGCGACGATGAAGATGAGCCCGGGCGTCCTAACATGGGGGGAGGGGGGGGGGCAGAAGAAATTTCCTCCGTGAAAACGGTCAACATGATCTACGCTACCCACATCCCCAAAAGGGAACGGAAGCGAGCACTACGGGACGTCTATGCGATGGAGCCAGTCGCCCCAAAATTCAACCCATGGTCAGCCTGTCCGATCACCTTTGATCGCAGGGATCACCCTACAAGCATCCGTCACGGCGGTTCGGTCGCATTGGTTCTAGACCCAATCATTGATGGATTTCACCTCACACGAGTCCTTATGGACGGAGGCAGCAGCCTGAACCTGCTTTATCAGGACACAGTGCGCAAAATGGGCATCGACCCTTCAAGGATAAAGCCCACCAAAACTACCTTTAAATGTGTAATTCCAGGGGTACTGGAGGTGGTCTTTGGATCTCCGGATAACTTCCGAAGCGAGGAGTTAATCTTCGACATCGTCCCCTTCCGTAGCGGCTATCATGCACTACTTGGACAAACCGCATTCGCTCGATTCAATGCGGTACCACACTATGCATACCTCAAGCTCAAGATGCCAGGACCTCGCGGGGTCATAATAGTCAACGGAAACATGGACCGCTCTCTCCGTACAGAAGAGCACATTGCAGCCCTCGTGGCAGAAGTACAAAGCAGCTTCCCCCAGCAAACCACCAATCCACCGACAACAACTCCGAACACCGTCAAGCGAGTCCGAAGGACCCCGCAACAGGATCGCCAGGCACGCCAAGAGCGCGACTAGTAGTCCGGCCTCTGCTCCAGCCCCATTAAGGCAGCATTCGTGCCGCGCATACACAATTACGCACTCAAAATACCATGGACATAGGCGGAGGCGCAATAGTGGCACAGTCAATAGTGCGGGTCAGCCGCAACACACTTTAATAACCCCCTTTATCTTTCAGGAACCCGCTTTCAGGCAGCCTCTCCAGAAGAGCCGGATTATTGGACTTTGACAGGAGAGAAATCCAAGGAGGCAAAAGGCATCGCGCACAAAGGGAATACCCAGGTGGAATCTATTCACGATCGTTAATACCTATTTTATATACCTGTATGCGGCCTGCCCTTGGATAGGACATGTCAAATAGTCCTATTTATCTCTGCTTAATGCATTCATTGTAAACATATGCTTAGACGTATTATACATCAATGGGAGATTATATACAGTGTCAGCTTATTATTCCTATCTGCACATTTTTTCTATAAATGTTTATTTACTATTGCATCCGTACACTTTGGTACGTTTAGTTTGCCAGGGGCTTCTTATGGCTCCCCGTAATATGGCAAGACAAGTCCGAACACTTTCAACAGTGCGGCACCCCGAACACTTTCAAGCAACACTATATGCATCAGCTCCGAATCATGTCTTGGGTCAATAGTTGGGTTAGCCCAGCTCCCTTGTTTTCGTACCTTACGTTCCGTTATATCGGCTAAGGTAGCGCAGGGAGAACTACTGCGATTGTGTCCCTGTTCTTCCGGACGAGCACCTCAATAGAGAAAGCCGAAAACTGATCGACATGATGTGGCGAGAGCTGGTCGCTGTTCGAAAGGTCTTAAAATCCTTAACGATTGTTTCCGCTTTAGGCGAGGAATCGGCCTCGTCCGATTTAGGCGTATATAGCACCCCAATTCGGCCTTCCGAATTCTAGGGGCTTTGCCAAAATTTAAAATTGTAGACTTCTATGGCTAAGTGAAAGTTATAAAGCCGCATAGTCCGATTGCCTTGTTCGCTGCGCCAGACACCTCCTTTAGGGACCAAATATTTGGATAAAGAGTGTCTGGGTTTTCCACGAACACCCCAGTACTAGTTACGTGGGGGCGGAAGCCGACGACTGGCCTACTTTCAGAATTTTATAAACAACCACACAGAAGGTAATATTTTAAATCAAAAGAACGCTATATAGTGCAAGTAACTTCGTCTTTATATTACAAAAATGACAGAAGTGAATTCACTCCAAGATCATGTCCCTGGTACATTCATCGGCCACGAGACAAGCGCATTTCATAACACCATCATAATATTTTTCCGGATATGGACGCGCCTTGCCCTCTGGTGGTCCATCCTTCACCAGCTTCTCTGCGTCCAGCTTGCCCCAATGCACCTTCACACGAGCAAAGGATTGGCGGGCACCCTTAATGCAAAAGGACCGCTTGATCACTTCCAGCCGCGGACATGCATTCACCATCCGGTTTATCAGGCCGAAGTAGCTGGCGGGCAAGGGCTCACCAGGCCACAGCCGGACTATGAAATCTTTCATAGCCACTTCAGCCGCCCTGTGGAGTTCAACCAACTGCTTCAGTTGGTCACTCAGAGGCATCGACTGTTCGGCTCCAGCATACTGGGACCAGAACAACTTCTCTATGGAGCTCCCCTCCTCGGCGCGGTAGAACTCCGCAGCATCAGATACGCTATGTGGCAGATCTGTGTGGCAGATCTGCGAATGCCCCTGGAGAGCTCCAAATTCGGGTAAGTAAAAGAAATGCCTCCTCCACATGCTTGCTTTGCATTAAGAATGTCTTACCCGCCGCTATCTTCTTGGCCGCCTGGATTTCCTGCTGGGCCTTTTCGGCTTCGGCCTTGGTGTCTTTCATGCTCACAAGGGCCTTCGCAAGCTCAGACTCCTTCGTCTTGTAGTCACGTTCCAAGGACTTGAACTTCTTGCCGAGCTCCTGGAGCTCTTGCTGTATCTCGCCCACCCTAGCATTCTGCTTTTCGCGCTCAATACGCTCCATGGCCGCCTTGTCTTCGGCCTAGGATAGCACCTTCTTCAGGGACGCCACTTCGGTCGTGGCCCCTATTACCAAATCATGACACTTTCTTAGGGTCACCAATTTTTTCTATCCTTTGTGATATGTGAACGGGGTATTACTCACCTTTGTTCTCTTCAAGCTGCCTTTTCGTGAGGCCGAGCTCCCCATGGGTCTGCTCCAAGTCCCGCTTGAGTCCGGAGACTTCCGCTATGCGGGCAGTAGCGGCAACCAGTGCCGCCTGTTTATTCACATGAACACCTAATATTAAACTCCTGCGGATTATAATTGACCCTCTGTTTTGCTTTTTGTTCCGAACACCAAACAGAGTATCAGGGGCTACTACCTATCAGGTGATAACTTCACACACTTTTTACTTACCTCAAAGCCTGTTAGGAGGCTGGTGCAGGCTTTAGTTAGTCTGCTCTTGGCGGACAGAACCTTCTGAATCACCGCACTCATAAGAGTGCGGTGCTCTTCATCCATGGAAGTGCCGCGAAGCGCTTCCAGCAGACTATCCGACGCCTCTAGCGCAGCGGAAGTCATCGGCACGGATGGCTCGCCCTCCTTAGCGAGGGGTTGCCTGCCTGAATCCGGAGCCTTCGGAGGCTCTGGTACAGTGTCCGGCTGGGAGCCTGACTTGCTGCAGCTGCCATCGGCACAGTCTGCGGGGATCTTGCACCCCGTGAGCCCGGCGTCTGCGGTTTCGCCTTGGGGCGTCTCCAGAGTCGCATCCCCTGGCTCAGGGAGCCTTTGGGACAACACCTCCGTGTCGTCCGCAGGCCGAGGGGAAGTGGCTGTTGGAAGCAAATTCATCGCTGAATCGCTCAAAGACCCATCCGAAGAAGATACCTCGGGATGGGCCCTTGCCGGACTGCATATGCGTGTTCGGCGTTATAACAGACTATGAAGCAAAGTCGCACTAAAATACAACCGAAGTATAGATACTTACGATCTTACTGGGGGCTTCCCCGTGGGCAGCCACTCCTCGCTGTAGGCGGCTGTACTGGAGTAATCCGGAAGGGATGCCTTTCCCTTCTTGGGCGTCCTAGCCTCCCCGTCCGGGGCGGCCTTCCTTTTCTTCTCCTCCCCAGTGCAGGGAGGTGGCATTTGTTCGTGATCCTCCCCGCCTCCGTGGGAAGAATCTGCCTCGCCATCCTCAGACGACGAGCCTATGACGGCCTTGCACCGGGGACCCTTCCTGGTCCCCTGGGCCGCCCTCTTAGACCCTTCGGCCTCCCCGGATGGGGCGGCCCTCTCTTTCTCCTTCTCCTCCTCCCCTTCATGGGAGGAATGTGCCTTGTCGTCTTCGGACGAGGCGTCTTGTACAACCTTGCGCCGGAGACCCTTCCTGGTCCCCGGGGCCTTCTTCTCGGCCTTCTCTTCTGGCACCTTGTATGGCACCGGGACTAGCATCTCCGTCAGGAGAGCGGTTGGCGGACCTTCTGGCAGCGGAGCCGGACAGTCGATCCGCTTCGCCGTCTCCATGTACTCCTTATTAAGTACACATAATAACTTAGCATCTTACCATGAGTATGCTGGGAAAGCTACCCCTGGTGATGGTTAGAAAACTCACCGGATGGGGGGACCGCTCGACGTGGAGTCCGCGGTCCTCAGACGTGGGAGGAGGTGTTTCAGTACCCTTAAACAACACCTTCCATGCGTCCTTAAGTGTCATACCGTAGAGCTCTTGGAGTGTCCGGTGTTTGGCCGGGACAAACTCCCACAGATTAAAAGCCTGTCTTTGGCACGGAAGAATTCGGCGGACGAGCATGACCTGGACTACGTTGACAAGCTTGATGTTCTTGTCAATCATATTTTTGATATAGTTTGAAAGTATGGTCAGCTCCACAGGCTCGCTCCAGGCCAGGCCCTTCTTCTCCCAGGAGGTGAGCCGCATGGGAATTCCGGATCAGAATCCGGGGGCCGCCGCCCAGTTGGCGCCGCGCGGCTCGGTGATGTAGAACCACCCCGATTGCCTCCCTTTCATGGTCTCTATGAAGGAGCTGTCAAGCCAGGTGACATTAGGTATATTGCCCACCATGGCGCCTCTGCACTCCGCTTGCTGGCCGCTCACGATCTTCGGCTTCACGCAGAAGGTTCGAAGCCACAAGCCGAAGTGAGGCTTGATACGGAGGAAGGCCTCGCACACGACGATAAACGCCGAGATGTTGAGGACCAAATTTGGGGCTAGATCATGGAAATCTAGTCCGTAGTAGAACATGAGCCCGCAGACGAAGGGATGAAGTGGAAATCCCAGTCCATGGACGAAGTGGGCGCGAAACACGACCCTCTCGTGGGGCTCCGGAGTTGGAATGATCTGCCCTACATCCGGTAGCCGGTGCGCGATGTTTGCGACCAAGTATCCGGCCGCCCGCAGCTTTGCAATATGCTCCTCCTTCACGCTAGAGGCCACCCACTTGCCTCCTGCTCCGGACATGTTTGGCTGTGCGGAGAAGGCGTGGACTTGGGCACTGGAGCTCGAGGAGGCAAGAGTGGATTACCGAAGAAGGAAGAAGGCGTGGGTAAAAATGGGGAACTCTTATCCCTTTATAGAGGCGACGAAAGCGGCATGCCTCCCCACTTCCCCGTTGAGGGTCGCTTATTTCCCAAGCGCCACGATAGATGGCGCGGGTTAGGTTACCCATACCCGTATTGATGGGAATCCCGTGATAAGGGGACATGATCTCTGCTTTGACAAGACGTGCCGAGAAAACCGCCTCGCAATATGCGCTATGGCTGGTTGTGGGAAAACGGTTTGAATGATGACCCGACCATAGTGTCGTGTCATGTTGTCTAAAGTAGTCAGCAGATTCTATTTACGAAATGTTATTCTCTCTACGATGGTATGCGAAGATCATCTTGCAGATCTGGACACGGTTCAAGTGTTCGATAATTACTTTGGAGTATTCGGAGATGGAACCAGCCTTGCAATGTCGAAGACAAACTGCATGCCAGACTCATCGTCATTGAAGCCTGGTTCAGGGGCTACTGAGGGAGTCCTGGATGAGGGGGTATTCGGACAGCCGGACTATATACTTTGGCCAGACTGTTGGACTATGAAGATACAAGACTGAAGACTTCGTCCCGTGTCCGAATGGGACTCTCCTTTGCATGGAAGACAAGCTTGGCGATTCAGATATTATATTTCCTTCCTTGTACCGACTCCATGTAAACCCTAGCCCTCTCCGGTGTCTATATAAACCGGAGAGTTCGGTCCGTATGAGGACGATCACAACATTCATAATTATCATAAGCTAGCTTCTACGGTTTAGCCTCTACGATCTCGTGGTATATCAACTCCTGTAATACTCATATCATCAATATCAATCAAGCAGGAAGTAGGGTTTTACCTCCATCGAGAGGGCCCGAACCTGGGTAAACATTGTGTCCCTTACCTCCTGTTACCATTAGCCATAGAAGCACAGATCGGGACCCCCTACCCGAGATCCATCGGTTTTGACACCGACACCTACCTATGAAGAAACTGACAAGCTACACTATCCAACCTACTCGATCCTACACGGGTAAATAGCGGATCACACACGTACTACCTCCTTTCCGGTTTGTAGGGCTCAATTCAAGAAATGACCTACTCGATCCTACATGAATAAATAGTAGATCACGCAGATACTAGTACCTCCTTTCCGGTTTGCAGGGCTTAATTCAAAAATCTCACCAACCAAGGTACTCCCTCCGTACGAGTTTATTAGTCCCATGAGCAAATGATGTCCACTACACAACCTTCTTCTTGTAGAGGTTGTTGGGCCTCCAAATGCAGAGATTTGTAGGACAGTAGCAAATTTCCCTCAAGTGGATGACCTAAGGTTTATCAATCCGTGGGAGGCATAGGATGAAGATGGTCTCTCTCAAACAACCCTGCAACCAAATAACAAAGAGTCTCTTGTGTCCCCAACACACCCAATACAATGGTAAATTTTATAGGTGCACTAGTTCGGCGAAGAGATGGTGATACAAGTGCAATATGGATGGTAGATATAAGTTTTTGTAATCTGAAAATATAAAAACAGCAAGGTAACTAATGATAAAAGTGAGCGTAAACGGTATTGCAATGGTAGGAAACAAGGCCCAGGGTTCATACTTTCACTAGTGCAAGTTCTCTCAACAATAATAACATAATTGGATCATATAACTATCCCTCAACATGCAACAAAGAGTCACTCTAAAGTCACTAATATTATAGAACAAACAAAGATATTATGGTAGGGTACGAAACCACCTCAAAGTTATCCTTTCTGATCGATCTATTCAAGAGTCCATAGTAAAATAACACAAAGCTATTCTTTCCGTTCGATCTATCATAGAGTTCGTACTAGAATAACACCGTAAGACACAAATCAACCAAAACCCTAATGTCACCTAGATACTCCAATGTCACCTAGAGTATCCATGGGCATGATTATACGATATGCATCACACAATATCAGATTCATCTATTCAACCAACACAAAGTACTTCAAAGAGTGCCCCAAAGTTTCTACCAAAGAGTCAAGACGAAAACGTGTGCCAACCCCTATGCATAGATTCCCAAGGTCACGGAACCCGCAAGTTGATCACCAAAACATACATCAAGTAGATCACATGAATATCCCATTGTCACCACAGATAAGCACGACAAGACATACATTAAGTGTTCTCAAATCCTTAAAGACTCAATCCGACAAGATAACTTCAAAGGGAAAACTCAATTCATCACAAGAGAGTAGAGGGGGAGAAACATCATAAGATCTGTCGGCATTCTGGGAATGGGGGTCCCCAGACTTTCCTGCCTGCGGCCTACGGCGTGGCTCAGTAGGAGGCCCAGTGCAGCCCAGCTTCATCAGCTCAAGCTCAAGACCCTCGTGAGGGGCCAAGCCTCACGGGGCAGATGACAAAAAGCTTCCTCAAGAGCAGCCTCATCAGGCGGGCTCGCGAGGAGGCGGAGAGATCAAGGCAGGGGTACCTTGCGAGGTGCCTGTGACGCAATCCATGACGATCAAGACCAGGCGGGCGCCAGGCGGGCGCCGGCCTGCGCAGTGTCTTTATTTCCCCTTTGGTGCAAAGGGGGCAAGCACAGGCCAAGGCATCAAGCAAAGGTTACCGTTTTGGTGCAACAAGACCAAGACCAATGGAACGGCAGGATGGAGGTCACCGTGGAGCCCAAGACAACATCACCGTCAGAGTCTTTGGTAGTCGAAGACCAACTTTAGTCATGATAAGTTTACTAGATGTTCCCCTTCAAAATGGCCAATTGTTGGCGCCCTTCCTGCTCAATATTTGGGAAGAGGCCCAGGGCCTCTATAAATAGAGCTAGCCACCACAGAGTAGGGAGGCGAGATTTTGGGTAGACTAGAGAGGGAGAGAGGCGACTGAACTCACCCAAGCAGTTCATTGCACCAGCTCAAGCACACCTCTCGCGAGGCCGTTCTCCCCCTGTACTGTTCATCACCAGCCCCTAAGGCAATCCAGCACACACAGACTGTAGTAGGTTATTACACCATAATGGTGGCCTGAACCAGTATAAACCTTGTGTCCCCTGTGTGTTCATCTTTCTAGACTAGATTCCTTGTGAGGCTTTGAGACGTGAGTTGGTAGGAGAGAGATCTTCACGCGCACCCCAGAGTTCGAACCTCAAGGGTCTGCCAAAACCCGAAATCCGACATTTGGCGCACCAGGTAGGGGTGCGCCAGAATCGTGTCTTCCGTCATCTCGCGTTTCGTCGCCCGTCGCGCCCATGTCTGACGCTCGCCGAGCCCGCGCCGAGCGTCAGGCTGCTCTCGCGGCCCATGTCGCCCAGACGGCCCCCGCCGGCTGGCCTCCCTGTTGTTCCCCGTCGCCTGCCACCAACGCTGCCACCGGCCCGGCGGGGAACGAGCAGTAGGCGTCGTTGCTGCATCCCTCGATGCGGCGGGAAGGCCGCACCGCCACCCCGTCGCTGACTCTAGCAGGTTTGTCGTTGCACGCTCGTCGCGCTCCCGCGGACGCGCACGCCGTGTTGCTCCTGGCACGTGAGCTCCTGCACTACCGCCCGGTCGACGACCTCTACGACGAGTGGCTCGCTCGCATCACTGAGCTCGTCAGTGCCGCAGAGGGCTCCCCTCCGCCGACCCTCTCGCTGCGTCGCCCTCCACCCTGCGCGGGCAACACAACTCCAAAGGCACCTCCACTGCCTCCTCCTTAAGAAGGCGCCCTGGCCCCAAGGCGCGCGGCCCCTGGACGAGACCCACCGCGTCCAGCGCCCGCACGCCATGACTGCGCTCCTACTCCAGCATGCCAAGACCCCGCACTGCTGCTGGCGGCAGCACGCAGGGACATCCAAGATCAAGCCGTTCATCACCAAAGGCCCCCTATAGCCACTGCAGGCTGCCGTGCCTTCACCGCCAAGCTGCGCAGCGTGGCCTGGCCGGGCAAGATCAAGCCAGATCTGCCTCCTCGCTACGACGGTGCTGCCGACCCCGCAGAGTTCCTCCAGCTCTATGAGCTGGGCATCGAGGCGGCCAACGGGGACGAAAAGGTCATGGCGAACTGGTTTCCCATGGCGCTCAAGGATGGCGCCCGCACCTGGCTCCTAAACCTGCCTCCCAGCACGATCTCCTCTTGGGACGAGATGCGCACTTGCTTCATCGCCAACTTCCAAGGCACTCGCGACCGGCCCCCGGCCATGAGTGACCTGCGCCGCATCAAGCAACAGCCAGGAGAGACCCTACAAAAGTACATCCAGCGCTTCAACAATGCCCGCCTCAGGATCCCCAGGGTGACTGAGGAAGCCATTATCTTAGCCTTCTCCGATGGCGTGCGTGACATCAAGATGAAAGAGGAGCTAGCAATCCATGAAGACCTGTGCACATCTCTGGAGTTGTTCAACTTGGCAACCAAGTGCGCCAGGGCTGAGGAAGGGCGCCTCTCCCTCCTCGAGCTTCTAGCTGCTGATCCGGAAGAGAAGAAGCCCAAGGTCAAGGACGTGAAGCGCAAAGGAGCAGCTTTGCTTGCAACTGAGCCAGACACCAAGCGAGGCAGGGATCAGCCGGAGTCATCCAAGGGTAGCCGGTACTGCGTGTACCACGACCTCCACACCCACAACACCAACAAATGCCAAGAGCTCAGGGCTGTGCGAGATGGACGTATAGGCCGACTCCCCGAGCGCAGTGATCGGGGCTATGGCCGAGGAGGAGGAGTAGGTGGAGGACGATGGGAAGACCGTGGCCCACGCGAAGGGTGGCGTGGCCGACCTCGCAAGGACTGTTGGCAGGACCAGCCTCGCGAGGGAGGTTGGAGGATCAACCTCATGAGGATCGCCCGCAAGGCAACGGAGGCCTCCCTCCTCTGCCACCACCGCCAAGGAGGAATGAAGACCAGCATCAGGACAAGGGGGCTGGGGGCTTCCAGGAGCCGCACGCAATCGCTTGCATCCTGGGCGGATCTCAAGCCCCAGCCTCTTAGCGTATCTTCAAGCAGTTTGCTCGTGAGGTGAATGCCGTCCTCCCAAAGCTCGAGGCTTCGCGCGCTCTCAGGTGGTCCACATGTGCCATCATGTTCAGCTCAGCGGATCAGCTCAAGTGCGCAGCAACAGTTGGGGTCCTCCCAATGCTCTGTTCCCCAGTCATTAGTAATGTGCAGGTCATCAGGACCCTCATCGATGGAGGAGCAGGCCTCAAAGTTTTGTCTATCGAGACATTCAACAATCTCCAAGTGCCGTATGATCAACTCGAGCCGACCAAGCCCTTCTCAGGAGTCACTGATGGTTCCACTGTTCCGATAGGGCAGGTTTGCCTTCTTGTCACCTTTGGGCAGCACAAGAACTATCGTACTGAGCTCATTGACTTCAACGTCGCCCACATTCTCCTGCCGTACAACGCCATCCTCAGGTATCCGGACCTGGACAAGTTCATGGCAGTGACTCACCATGGCTACAATGTCCTCAAGATGCCAGGAAGCGATGGAGTCATCACAGTCCCCTGTGAGGAAAAGGATGCAGTGTGTTCTCTTGAACGTGCCTTCCAGGCCGCGACAATCGAAGACCCAGATCACAGGAGCAGGGGCCTTCCCGGGGCAGTCCCTAAGAAGAAGAAGGCTTCACCTAGGCCAAACCATCAGGGGGAAGGCATCTCTAGAGGTGTCGCATCAGGATCCGCGCCCGTTCAAGGGGCGCCACCCTCTGTCGCACAGGGAGGCGCGCCCGACGCCCTCCTCGGGCAAGGCTCGGGGGCTCTCTCCTGGAGGGCCACCGACTTTGCCAAGGTCACGAGGGAGGCGCTCGGGCACCACTTGGAGGCGTGCTTCAAAGCACGTTTACCTCAGGAAGGTATGAGGCAAGGAGGGCCAAACCCTCAGGAGTTCATCGCAAGAAACACTCAGGAGCTGCAGGAGTCAAGAGTCATGCGCAGCAGCCGCCGCTTACCCGCCGTAGCCTCCCGTCTAGGTGAGGATGGTGGGCTGCGCATCTGCATCAATGTGCCAGGGCTCAACCGAGCCGCGTCTCAGGAGCGCCTCTAGCCCTCGCGCGTGGGACATTGCGAGGGTCCAACTCACAGCTACGTTCGCATGCCTCTTGGCCTGCTGAACGCGGCCGCTGCTCATCAGCGCATGCTGAGGAGCATTCCGGAGGCTCAGGAGGCCAGGCATTGCGCGGTCCTGGCAGAGATGGAGATGGTCCTCGAGGATCCGCCTGCGCCCCCGGAGCCTCCCGAGGCTCCTGGTCCCGGGAGCTCGTGAGGATCGGCTTCCTCACTGCGTGTCGTCCGCTACTTCAGCATTCCTTCATCTCCAACGGTATCAGGTGACATCTTTTCAAAGTTCAATTTTCAGCTGGGAGCGCGCCCAGGGCTGCATCATTCCCAGGCCGCGTGGGTCCATCCCTGCGGCATGTATCTCTTTTGTCCATGTCTTTAGGTTACCTTGTTGGGGGGCGCCCCTTGGGCTGCATTATCCCCAAGCCGCTCGGGCCTGACCCGGTGGCATGTATCCCTCTCGCATTCGTCTGAGCTAATTTACTATTCCATGCTTAACCTGCTTGACTTAATCGCCCTCTCGATTGACACCAACCCTTGGAGTTGCTCTCCCCGACATGATGCTTGCGCATGGGTCCGTCCCTGCAACATCGACAAACCTGAGCGGCTGAGCTCTGGCCGCGGTAGCTCCGCAAGGCGCCACCTCACCAGGCCCTCAGTGCCCCCATCTCTCCCTCAGAGCAACCGGTGGCTGGCTGACAATTGTAGTGGCAACTCTCATTTTCCTTGCGGTGAGTTTACAGGGTCTCTCTAAGGGATGGCATCGGGCGAGGCCTTCACGGTCTCTCTTCGTCTCTCGCCCGCACGAGCCGCTCGCGCGTTAAAGGGGGGGGGCACCTGAGCATCGCGACTCACGAGCTCTTACTGGCTCTCCAGCCCTCACCTCCTGGCCTTGTCCATGGCATCACGACCTGGCATACCGGCGACGGCTGAGCTCGCTCGAGGGCCGGGACCCAAGGACGTAGAGCACGAAGGGGAGTGCAGGGGAGAAGGAGCAAGCTCGCGAGGACCTCATCGGGCGACTCCCCAGCTATAGAGGTGCGGGTCTGGCGCCGCACCAAGAAATGGCCCCAAACTCCTGAGATAAGTCGCCCTCTATGGAACTACTAGCTAAAACAACACCGACCATGCACCTAATTCGGCCCTGTAATGGCAATGTTGCACTCCTTTCTCATCGAACGATGGCTGCTTGAGCACCAAGGGGGACCTCCTGAGCATCACGCCTCGGGGGCTCTTACTGGACCTCGGGCCGCTCACCTCCTGGCCTTGACCACGGCATCGTGACCTAGCATACGAGCGACGGCTGAAGCCTGCCTGGGGACCGGGACCTGTCGGCACAGAGCACCAGGCCCTCGTGAGGTTAGAAAGGAGGAACCAAGCCGG
Organism: Triticum aestivum; assembly: GCF_018294505.1. Classification (NCBI taxonomy): domain Eukaryota; kingdom Viridiplantae; phylum Streptophyta; class Magnoliopsida; order Poales; family Poaceae; genus Triticum; species Triticum aestivum. The sequence continues at coordinate 197,955,715 of NC_057798.1, forward strand.
GACAGGACAAGCATCCCACACTGCATCACGATAAGGATCATATTAACAAAAGGGATTACAGACGCATTACATACCCCCACGGGGTGCTCCCTTGATTCCCCGCAGGAAACAAAAGACACGAATCCTAAAGAGCCCTAACTACAAGGGCCACAGCAGCAGACACAATCATCAACAGTGGGCCACGAGGGGCTAGCACCAACCCCATCCAGATCAACCGCGCCGACCACCGGACGCGCCGGCTCCGCTCCGGGCGCGACGTGAGTTCGAGGGCTCATAGCTGTCGTCGCTTGTCTCCGGAGTCAGGAGAAGTTCGGGGGAGTCATTGGACCCTCCGGCGCGCCCGCTGCCACCAGAGGAACTGCTGGAAAAGCAGGCGGCAGGCCTGGTCCTCGCCGCTCCAGAGCTCTGGCCACTGTCTCTGGGGCAGCACTCCAGCCGGCGTCCTTCCGCATCGAAGACCTTGAAGAGCATCAGGGAGGCGCCGTCGTATTCCAGATGAATCACGAGGGCACCCCCCGTTCGGCAGACCCTGGCAATCTTGCCCAGCCTCGGGTCATGAAGACCTTGTCAGGGGCGACAACCTCGACCTCCGCTTCGGTCGCGGGGGTGCGACAGTCGGCGTGCTGCAGCCAAAGCTCCTGAGGCCCACTTGGCGGCATCTCAAAGGCGAAGGAGGAAGGAAGGATAATCCAAGATCGAGGAGGCATGGCGGCGTGAAGCACGAGCTCACGAGAAGATCCCTCAACATGGACTCCAGGGGTGACGACCCCTACTACCATGACTCACCAGCGTCGCCTGCTGCATCGGCAATGTCGCTCGGCAGTTTCTTCTCCAGGGCTCTTGACGCGGGCGTACAAGGGCAGCGGAAACCCAAGCGGAGGCCGCTCGAACCAAGGCCTCGACGCCTCCTGCCGAATACCCTCATCTCGGCGGCAGGGGACTGGCCGTTTCTTTAGCGGGAGCGAGATGGGCCCCTCTCGGGGGGCCTTCCCTTTCTCTTCGGTCGAGAACCGGCGGATCGGTGCCATTGTCATCAAATTGGAGGAGCGAAGAAGAAGAGGCGGAGCAGGGAGAGATGGACTGTAAGGGCTCGCGCTGTTCCGTACTTATAGCCGGAGGAGGCCAACCGTCGGCCTCCACAATCGCAGGTAATCATGACCCGTTTTGCATGCAAGGACTAGTCACGTCGGGACGGTTGCCGAGGTGTCGTGGGGAAGCGGAGACCTCCACGTCCAATCAATCACCACACGGCGCCCAAGGCTGCAGGTTATTGGGGCCCGCGGCGCTTCGCACTTGCCCCTTCGCTTCTCTGCTAAGCCAAGTCCGGGTACGCCTTGGGCCCAGGGGCTACTGTCGGTGTTCTGGGAACAGGGGTCCCCAGACTTGCCTGCCTGCGGCCTGCTGCGTGTCTCAATCGGAGGCCCAGTGCAGCCCAGCTTCATCATCTCAAGCTCAAGACCCTTGCGAGGGGCCAAGCCTCGCGGGGCGGACGACAGGAAGCTTCCTCAGGGGCAGCCTCATCAGGCGGGCTCGCGAGGAGGCGGAGAGATCAAGGCAGGGGTACCTCGCGAGGTGCCCGTGACGCAAGCCATGACGATCGAGACCAGGCGGGCGCCAGGTGGGCGCCGGCCTGCGCAGTGTCCTTATTTCCCCTTTGGTGCAAAGGGGGCAAGCACATGCCAAGACATCAGACAAAGGTTACCGTTTCTGTGCAACAAGACCAAGACCAGTGGAACGGCAGGATGGAGGTCACCGTGGAGCCCAAGACGGCGTCACCGTCAGAGTCTTTGGCAGTCGAAGACCAACTTTAGTCAGGATAAGTGTACTAGATGTTCCCCTTCAAAACGGCCAATTGTTGGCGCCCTTCTCGCTCAATATTTGGGAAGAGGCCCACGACCTCTATAAATAGAGCTAGCCACCACAGAGTAGGGAGGCGAGATTTTGGGTAGATTAGAGAGGGAGAGAGGCGACTGAAATCACCCAAGCAGTTCATCGCACCAGCTCAAGAACACCTCTCGCGAGGCCGTTCTCCCACTGTACTGTTCATCATCAGCCCCTGAGGCAATCCACCACACACACACTGGAGTAGGGTATTACACCACAATGGTGGTCTGAACCAGTATAAACCTTGTGTCAGGACCCCGACTCAACGCCACATCGATCTAGCATGTAACACCTCATATCACTTTGCGGCCTCACGCACGGTATCCCCACGGGTGTCGCCTTACCTTTGCCCGGGACCGTTTGTGCCTTTTGGCACACGTATATGATAGTGTCGCTAGCATCCATATGATAAGGAGCCCGGGCTGACATGGTTAGTCGTAAACCCAAAGTGGCACAAACTTACAGGGACATGCATCCTTGACCCAGCATCGAACATGTCGGTCATCAGCGAGTGAATCCAGGCTGTAGCACTGGGCTAGTAGGACTCCGGTGAATCCGGGCTATAGCAGGCTAACAGGACTTTGGTAGACACCGCGTGACATTTCCCCGAAGGGACAGACACAGGAACGAAGAAGGACACATGCCAGCCAGCCTAAGTGTTCCGGAGCAGTAGCAAGCTACCAGGGCTCAGTGGAAGCACTAGGAGACATTTCCCGGTAATAAAAGCTACCAAGGATAAACAACTAGATAGTCAGATCCCACACATACCAAGCATTTCAATAACATACACACAATATGCTCGATATGTGCAAATACAACATGGCATCACAACATAACTCTACGACTCAAAGTATTTATTCAATAGGCTCCGAGGAGCGAGATATTACAAACATGAGTCTCATGACCCAGCATTCCGAGCACACAAGTCAAGCACAAGCGGAAGCTTAACATGTCTGAGTACAGACATCCACAAATGAAAAAGGCTGAGAAGCCTAACTATCTACCAGATCCTGCCGTGGGCACAAGATCGTAGCTGAGGTAACAAGCTAAACATCGAAGTCCATGCGGAACTACTAGTGAGACAGAAGTCTCTGCAAAAACATAAAATAGGCAAATGTGAGTACAAATGTACCCAGCAAGACTTACATCAGAACTAACTACATATGCTTCATTATCAACAAAGGGGTGATGGGGTTTAACTGCAGCAAGCCAGCTTTGACTCGATGGCTATCCTGAACTACGACTGCAAGTAACTCTTTTGAGGTGGCGCACACGAGTCCACATATTCACCATATCAATACACCACTATGGATCCGCTCCCGTCTCCCTACGAGAACGCCATCCATAGCACTCATGCTTATCTTGCGCATTTTAAAGTATCCACTTTCACTTGTCTATGAACTATACAGGCAACCCAGAAGTCCTTTACCGCGGACACGGCTATTCGAATAGATAATGTTAACCCTGCAGGGGTGTACTTGTTCACACGTGCTCTCGCCACTTACCGCCATGTACACGTCATGTATCTCGCAACCTTCAAGCGGAAGCCCGGCGAGGGTGTCGGCCATGACCTGACTAACCACACAAGTCTCTCATCCAGGTTTATCACCTATTCGGGTTCCATCCGCAAGGAGATCCGGTCGGGGTGTCGCTCATGGCCCCAAACGATGTGTGCAGGGTTCCCAAGGCCACCATTCGGGTGCCACTTGGTACACCGGGCCATTGTGCCTAGTCTGTCCCAAGCCCACCTGTACCGGGTGCCACTTGGTAGACTACTAGCACTACCTAGAAACACCAGAAACTAGTTGCAACTCCTGGACAGAGATCATGTTGATTAATAAGTCAAGAGGGGTCGAGTTACCGGAATGCAATGTGTGGTAGTAACTGTTCATGGATCACAAACACAGAACTCAGTTCCTGAGGACGGCTGCAATGAGACAACCCACCATGTACTCCTACATGGCCTCTCACCGCTACCTTTACCAAATCATGTTCACACACTTAGCTCTCAACAGTAGGACATGCTCACCACATTCCAATTCATCCCTGATGAATCAGACCTGACACAACTCTAAGCAATAGCAGGGATGACAAACAAGCATGAATGAGTAGGCACATCAGGGCTCAAACAACTCCTACTCATGCTAGTGGGTTTCATCTATTTACTGTGGCAATGACAGGTCATGCAGAGGAAAGGGGTTCAACTACCGCAGCATGTAACAGTTGAATCGTTGTTGTCCTAATGCAGTAAAAGAGAGCAGGAGTGACAGAGTGGGATTGTATCGGAATGAACAAGGGGGTTTTGCTTGCCTGGCACTTCTGAAGATAGTATAGTTCTTCATCAGTGTCATCGATCACATCGTTGGTACACGTCTACTAAGAGGGGACAAGCACCGGCAAACAAAGAAGAAACACAATCAATGCAATGCACAATATGATGCATGATCATGACATGGCAATATGTTGTGGTTTGAGCTAATGCAAATAGCAGCAGGTTAAATGGAGTTGGTTTGAATCTAAGATTCAAATTCAAACTTCATATATGACATCTCAAATGCCATTCATTTCATTTGTCCTAAACAGTAGTCATAAGTTGTTCTAACATGCATGAAAATGGTACAGATGGATAGATTGGATTTTTCTGATCATTTTTCATATATAATTTATCTTATTTGGAGTTACGGTTGAATTTATATGAATTTTAGAAGTTTATACTATTTTCTGGAATTTCCTGAATAAACTTAAATCCAGAAAATGCTTTACTGCATTAGCATTGCATCATTGCGATGTCAGCAGGTCAACAGGGGCTGTTCGGGTCAAACCTGACTAGTGGGGCCTACTGGTCAGTGAGCCAGTGTTGCCTAGTGTCACAGACAGGTGGGCCTAGTCAACGAGCACGTCAGCGTAGTCAACACTGACACATGGGTCCTGCTGGCTTATAAGCTAAACTAAAAATAAAGTAAAACCTGGGTTAATTAGACGTGGGGCCCATCTGTCAATGGCACACGGTTAACTAATGGCATCATTAGTGTTAAACTAATGAGCCATGTCAGCGGTTAGCGCCGGTGATGACCAGAGCACGACGACGCTTGCCGTCCGGCCAACTCCGGCGCCGGGAGGACACGCGGCTGGTGTCGTTGGAACGGCCGCGATGCGGCGCGTCCAACGGTGGTTGCGGCTTTGGCTGGGGTGGCCGGTAGCGGCAACTGCGGCGAGCGAGGCGGCGGCAGGAGCTCGGGCAATGGCGGAGATGGCGCTATAGGGCACGGCAGGGAGAACCCGTGGGTGTTTCGGGTTCGCAGGTGCGTGGCGAGCACGCTGGTGATGCTCGGGCGAGCGACCAAGCTCAGGAGCGCGGAGCTCGTTGACCATGGCGGCGGCGAGCCTCGGATGAGATGGGGAATGGGGCTCGAGCAAGAACGCGAGTAGGAGAGGAGGGGGAATAGGTCCGTGAGCTCACATCAGGTTGAATGAAGGAGACGGCGAGCTCGGGGGAGGCCTGACGACGATGTACGGCGACGGTGATCTCGGCCCTCCGAGGTTGGCGACGACGGCGTAGGTGAGGAAGAAAGGCCTCCCGGCCTGCTTGGCTTGGTGAAGATGACCAGGACGATGCGACGAAGCTCGTGGTCATGGGCAGAGGGCGAGGGGGTGGCTGTGGCAAACGGCGTCAGCGACGACGAGCTCCGCTCGGGCGCGTGTAGGGAGAGAGCAGAGGAGGGGGAGAGCGTTCGGGAGAGAGTGAGAGGGGGCCAGGGGGCTGCGTGGCGCTCGGGGATGACTCCAGGGCACTAGGGAGGCCAACAGGGAGGCAGGAGGTGGCCACGGGTGGCTGTGTGCGCCGCACGCAGCTGCTTCTCCTCCTGGCAGAGGAGGAAGACGACAGGAGCTGCGGTGGTGGGCAGGGTTGCCAGAGAGGCCTGGCCAGGTGGGCTGCCTACTGGGCCGCAGGTAAGGCCAGGTCAGTTCTCTCTCTCTCTCTCTAATATTTCTCTTTTCTATTATTCTGTAATCTTTGTGGCTTTTCTAAAAATACCTAGACCCTTTCAAAAATCACTAACTACACATGCCCACGGTATAAAATATATCCAACATGGAACATTTCAGTTTAGGAGTATTTGGACATTTAAAATAGTTTATAGAATTTAAATGTCCAAATTCAAATACTTATGATTTAATTCAGTGACCTTAGGATGACCTAGAAAATTGTGAACCATTTTTGTCAGAGGTTTAAGACCAAGGCAAAGATGATGAACATTTTAGAAGGGCATTTTAGGTTCATTGATAATGATTTTATGTTGAACCTATTTGATTTGATCTGGTGCTAGGGTTTGATCAGTCCCCATTTCAGGTTTAAGAGAAATTTAAACATGATGCAACACAAGCCTAGCTGACCCAGAGCAGACCAGAACTAGGGAGGTGACAACTCACCCCCACTAAACAAGAATCTCGTCTCGAGATTCAGGACGTGAGGTAAGAAGACAAAGGGGACACTAAGTATCACAACTTCATGATCCAACTGTCTTCTCGAGGTTGTTGATTTGTTGACTCAAATTGATCTTGACGTCTTTGCTTTTGAGATCTTCATCCAACACGAGGGCAAAAGAGCGAAACATGTCTACATGGATGGATCATCTTGATGATCACAAGATCAACTCACGGAATGAGACGTAGAACATCTCTCGAGCTGAGACACGAAGCATACATCCGAGGGGATGTTGTGAAACGGATGACGAAGGTTCACTAGGTAGACAACAATTCCACACCTAAAGAGGGTGGTGAACGGTTGTCAACGTAGCAAGAAATTGAGTTGCCATGATACCACGACGAGACACCTTAGGGATGGTGACTCGTAGATATATCCCCTTGAGTGGCAAAAATAATTACCTTTGATTCAGAGGTCACTGAAACTCTTTATATCATCCTAGGGTAAATCACAAATGATCTTTTAAAGGACTTCTAAGAAATAGCATACTCAGTTGGAAAGGGAGCTAGGGTTTTGAGACAACTCGGCAATGGAAGGCACATTTGGATTGTTACCGAGGATTTAACCCAGTGACTGAGCGTGCTCTCAAGAACTTGAGCATTTCCATATTCATCAAGGTTTTACCAATATCCGTGTCAAGGATCCTGGCAACACAACATACTACCATGATGAATAACGACGGAGGATGCAGGTGCAGAGAAGGACAACACTTTCTCAGATTTTTCCTTGACGACGCCAAGGAAACAAAATTTGGAGGATCGACCGAGAGACATTTAGCACTCCACTTCTAATGTTCTCCTTGACGTTCTAGGTACCACGATCATGCTTAAAAGCATCAACATGGCCATTAAGTAAAGGTCAGACTTCGGAATACAAAGGATCCATACGAAGCAACTTCTATAATAAGTCACTCAAAATCCTCATGGAGAAGATGGTCAAAGTGCTCATTCAAGATACTACAATGATAGATCTTACGACTAGGTGTGTCGGCCAGAACATCAACCTTGTCAGGACCTACATCATAGATCTTGGAAAGGTTCCAACCATCATATCTGCCTGAGATTCAGATCTGGTTGGTGTCAGAATATTCCAGACCCATCAAGTCTAGAAAGAAAAATGAAAGTTTGCAACACAAATTGACGAGATGGCATTGCGAGATTCTCGGGAAATGAACTATGATAGCAAGCTCCAAAACATGAGCTGGTTCTGCTGCACACATGTGAACACGCTGTCCCAGACAGGCATGACCACATAGTAGTCTTATAATAAAACACTACCGAGTTCCGGTGGGGAACCATCAACGAGGATATCGAAGTCTTGTGCATGAACTAGTATTCACACATCAACTCCTTTTCCTTGAACAAGTCAGTCAGTGGCTTGGTGTGCTAGGGACACATATAGAATGGAGGTAGCTTGCCTATCAAACCATAGCATACTTCGCACATGCATGACTGACTTGAGATGGTTCCAAAGGAGGCAACATTGACTTTCTTGGATTCACGGTGGCAACTTGCACCAAATGCACATGAATTAGAGGAAGTCAGTTCTTTCATCCGGGCATATGCTTCATGCATGAGACATGAAGATAATGCTTATAAAAGTTTCCAACACTAGCTTAAGATTCAACAAAATCGTGGAGAAGATAAGGATGTTGTCGATGGGCTCAACAACAACTCATCTAGGATCCCGTACAATGGAATTCCACAATCACGTGAACAAGATGATAGCATTGGTCAGACTCAAAGATATAATGGTGTATGCTCGAGGGGTCAACCACGAGTAAGACAACACTACGAATATCGTTGGTTTTGATTAGATTTGATGATAGCCCATACTCAAATCAAAGTTTTGACAAGACAATAGATCCAATAGTTGATCACGGGGACCAATCGATGAAGATATCGCCTTTATTTAACACACACACACAAGATATCCCTCAAAATGAACTAAGTCAGACAAGCTTCCATCTTCCAGCTCTCCAAGTTGTTGTTTAGCTTAACCAACCAGCTCAGGTGTATGCAACACATATTCTTGGAGAAAGGGTGGTTACAAGCAATCGACTTGCTCACAAACTCAACATAGCGGTCAGGTGTCAACCTGGTTGTACTTCCGAGAAGATATTCGGAAAATCACGAACCACCGATATGCTATTAAGCTCGAGAACAATCTTGCTTTTCGGGGCAAGACGAGATGATCAAATAAGCAAGGGATTGGCATAGCCCTAACTCATTGATCGAAAGGTGCACCGAAAATAAGGACTAGGTAGCACGATCAATCTTAGAATGGTAATGATTCAATAATCAACATGCTAAGAATGAGGTTATCGCCCATTAACTACCAAGCAACGGGGTTGCTAGGAGTATAGATTTCACACATCACGATTCACTTGTCGGTATTCCGGTTGCGACAACATGGAACTAAGGAATGAATTATGATGGCGAGAAGTATCACTGTATCAAGAATTCATAAGAGGGTGTGCAATTCTCATGATACTCTTGTGATGAAAGAGGGTGATACTCCGAGGTAGAACAGAACAAAAGCTGGATTGGCATTTTGATCTGCGGAATACAACTGCTTTGACCAAATCCTAGAAATGGATAAGGTACTGGAGTTTGTTTCTCCTAGTCATTCCGAATAGAATGGCTTGACGGACCACAAGAGTAATAGGCATCGATGAACAAATGCACGCATACACTTGACTATCAATTGATAGACGAGGGTCGGAAGACAACTAAAATGGGACAACCCAAAAGAACATATGATTTTCTGAGTTGTGGATGCATGGATTAGCATGTCAAACCAAGTTCAACATGTTTCTTACAGATAACCCATGCAGAAAGGTAGAGCTGGCAGAGTAACAACACAGAATTGAGAACTCATCAAGAGCACTCTGGTTGTGATCTTTCGGTTCAACAAGGAACTTCTGCCATAAATAGTTCATGGTATTGGAAGAAGGAAATACCACGGACCTCGAGGACTATCACAAAGGTTACTAATAACCTAAAGGAATGAGCAAACATTATCAACATGAAGTGAGTAGGGTGAGTTTCGGGTTCAGAACCCGGAAATAGAATACCTACTAACTAAATGGCATCACAGGATGCTTTCGAGAATGATGGCTAGAATCATCACACTGGGAACACGAAGCATGGCTAGATTGCTAGGTGATACTCTAGACACCTAGGGTCATAATAATAGCTCCAACATAGATGCCGAGGCAATGAAGTACCTCAACACACTAGTTTAGTGTGGTTAATCTGGCCCAAAGGAACATCAAAACGGGAGGAAAGGATTTTGCAATTGCATCGGATTATTTAGAAACCTCGGATGACCCGGATAGCATAACGGCTGTAATTGCTCAAAAATATTTGAGACATGCTACAAAAATGGTGGCATAACCACTCAGAAGCACAATATCAAGGTTTCGAGATCAATAGTTAACATATAGAAGTAGTAGGAACTGGATTGAGGCTTAAATCCAACAATCTTATAAGTCTACGGATTAGTAACGCATGATCCTAATAGACAGAAGAGAAAGCCTAGTTCCTTAACCCCGTAGGAAAGATAAGATGACCCAGATCAGAAGGGCACAAGGTATAAGGAGTAAAAAGAGCCTTAAGTTCCATCCCACAATCAATTCCCTTATATAACTAAAGATTTTCCAGACTCAACTTCGACTAGTTTGGCTTGGTAATCCTACAGGCAGTCAGGCTCTGATACCAAAGCTGTCAGGACCCCGACTCAATGCCACATCGATCTAGCATGTAACACCTCATATCACTTTGCGGCCTCACGCACGGTATCCCCACGGGTGTTGCCTTACCTTTGCCCGGGACCGTTTGCGCCTTTTGGCACACGTATATGATAGTGTCGCTAGCATCCATATGATAAGGAGCCCGGGCTGACATGGCTAGTCGTAAACCCAAAGTGGCACAAACTTACAGGGACAAACATCCATGACCCAACATCGAACGTGTCGGTCATCAGCGAGTGAATCCAGGCTGTAGCACTGGGCTAGCAGGACTCCGGTGAATCCGGGCTGTAGCAGGCTAACAGGACTCCGGTAGACACCGGGTGACATTTCCCCGAAGGGACAGACACAGGAACGAAGAAGGACACATGCCGGCCAGCCTAAGTGTTCCAGAGCAGTAGCAAGCTACCAGGGCTTAGTGGAAGCACTAGGAGACATTACCCGGTAATAAAGGCTACCAAGGATAAACAACTAGATAGTTAGATCCCACACATACCAAGCATTTCAATAACATACACACAATATGCTCGATATGTGCAAATACAACATGGCATCACAACATAACTCTATGACTCAAAGTATTTATTCAATAGGCTTCAAGGAGCGAGATATTACAAACATGGGTCTCATGACCCAGCATTCAGAGCACACAAGTCAAGCACAAGCGGAAGCTTAACATGTCTGAGTACAGACATCTACAAATGAAAAAGGCTGAGAAGCCTGACTATCTACCAGATCCTGCCATGGGCACAAGATCGTAGCTGAGGTAACAAGCTAAACGTCGAAGTCCATGCAGAACTACTAGTGAGACGGAAGTCTCTGCAAAAACATAAAATAGGCAAACATGAGTACAAATGTACACAGCAAGACTTACATCAAAACTAACTACATATGCATCATTATCAACAAAGGGGTGGTGGGGTTTAACTGCAGCAAGCCAGCTTTGACTCGTTGGCTATCCTGAACAACGACTGCAAGTAACTCTTTTGAGGTGGCGCACACGAGTCCACATATTCACCATATCAATACACCACTATGGATCCGCTCCCGTCTCCCTACGAGAACGCCATCCATAGCACTCACGCTTATCTTGCGCATTTTAAAGTATCCACTTTCACTTGTCTATGAACTGTACAGGCAACCCAGAAGTCCTTTACCGCGGACACGGCTATTCGAATAGATAATGTTAACCCTGCAGGGGTGTACTTCTTCACACATGCTCTCGCCACTTAGCGCCATGTACACGTCATGTATCTCGGCAACCTTCAAGTGGAAGCCTGGCGAGGGTGTCGGCCACGACCTGACTAACCACACAAGTCTCTCGTCCAGGTTTATCGCCTATTCGGGTTCCATCCGCAAGGAGATGCCGGCCAGGGTGTCGCTCACGGCCCCAAACGATGTGTGCAGGGTTCCCAAGCCCACCATCCGGGTGCCACTTGGTACACCGGGCCACTGTGCCTAGTCTGTCCCAAGCCCACCTGTACCGGGTGCCACTTGGTAGACTACTAGCACTACCTACAAACACCAGAAACTAGTTGCAACTCCTGGACAGAGATCATGTTGATTAATAAGTCGAGAGGGGTCGAGTTACCGGAACCCAATGTGTGGTAGTAACTGTTCATGGATCACAAACACAGAACTCAGTTCCTGAGGACGGCTGCAATGAGACAACCCACCATGTACTCCTACATGGCCTCTCACCGCTACCTTTACCAAATCGTGTTCACACACTTAGCTCTCAACAGTAGGACATGTTCACCACATTCCAATTCATCCCCGATGAATCAGACCTGACACAACTCTAAGCAATAGCAGGCATGACAAACAAGCATGAATGAGTAGGCACATCAGGGCTCAAACAACTCCTACTCATGCTAGTGGGTTTCATCTATTTACTGTGGCAATGACAGGTCATGCAGAGGAAAGGGGTTCAACTACCGCAGCATGTAACAGTTGAATCATTGTTGTCCTAATGCAGTAAAAGAGAGCAGGAGTGAAAGAGTGGGATTGTATCATAATGAACAAGGGGGTTTTGCTTGCCTGACACTTCTGAAGATAGTATAGTTCTTCATCGGTGTCATCGATCACATCGTCGGTACACGTCTACTGAGAGGGGACAAGCACCGACGAACAAAGAAGAAACACAATCAATGCAATGCACAATATGATGCATGATCATGACATGGCAATATGTTGTGGTTTGAGCTAATGCAAATAGCAGCAGGTTAAATGGAGTTGGTTTGAATCTAAGATTCAAATTCAAACTCCATATATGACATCTCAAATGCCATTCATTTCATTTGTCCTAAACAGTAGTCATAAGTTGTTCTAACATGCATGAAAATGGTACAGATGGATAGATTGGATTTTTCTGATCATTTTTCATATATAATTTATCTTATTTGGAGTTACGGTTGAATTTATATGAATTTTAGAAGTTTATACTATTTTCTGGAATTTCCTGAATAAACTTAAATCCAGAAAATGCTTTACTGCATCAGCATTGCATCATTGTGATGTCAGCAGGTCAACAGGGCTGTTCAGGTCGAACCTGACTAGTGGGGCCTACTGGTCAGTGAGCCAGTGCTGCCTAGTGTCACAGACAGGTGGGCCTGGTCAACGACCACGTCAGCGTAGTCAACACTGATGCGTGGGTCCTGCTGGCTTATAAGCTAAACTAAAAATAAAGTAAAACCTGGGTTAATTAGACGTGGGTCCCATCTGTCAATGGCACACGGTTAACTAATGGCATCATTAGTGTTAAACTAATGAGCCACGTCAACGGTTAGCGTCGGCGATGACCGGAGCATGACGGCGCTCGCCGTCCGGCCAACTCCGACGTCGGGAGGACGCGCAGCTGGTGTCGTTAGAACGACCGCGATGCGGCGCGTCCAACGGTGGTTGCGGCTTCGGCTGGGGTGGCCGGTAGCGGCAACTGCGGCGAGTGAGGCGGCGGCCGGAGCTCGGGCAACGGCGAAGATGGCGCTATAGGGCACGGCAGGGAGAACCCGTGGGTGTTTCGGGTTCGCAGGAGCGCGGCGAGCACGCTGGTGATGCTCGGGCGAGCGGCCGAGCTCAGGAGCGCGGAGCTCGTTGACCATGGTGGCGGCAAGCCTCGATGGAGGTGGGGAATGGGGCTCGAGCAAGAATGCGAGTAGGAGAGGAGGAGGAATAGGTCCGTGAGCTCACATCGGGTTTAATGAAGGAGACGACGAGCTCGGGGGAGGCCTGACAACGACGTACGACAACGGCGATCTCGGCCCTCCGAGGTTGGAGACGACGGTGTAGGCGAGGAAGAAAGGCCTCCCGGCCTGCTTGGCTTGGTGAAGACAACCAGGACGATGCGACGGAGCTCGTGGTCATGGGCAGAGGGCGAGGGGGTGGCTATGGCAAACGGCATCGGTGACGACGAGCTCCGCTCGGGCGCGTGTAGGGAGAGAGTAGAGGAAGGGGAGAGCGTTCGGGAGAGAGTGAGAGGGGGCCAGGGGGGCTGCGTGGCGCTCGGGGACGACTCCAGGGCGCCAGGGAGGCCAACAGGGAGGCAGGAGGTGGCCACGGGTGGCTGTGCGCGCCGCACGCAGCTGCTTCTCCTCCTAGCACATGAGGAAGACGACAGGAGCTGCGGTGGTGGGCTGGGTTGCCAGAGAGGCCTGGCCAGGTGGGCTGCCTACTGGGCCGCAGGTAAGGCCAGGTCAGTTCTCTCTCTCTCTCTAATATTTCTCTTTTCTATTATTCTGTAATCTTTGTGTCTTTTCTAAAAATACCTAGACCCTTTCAAAAATCACTAAACTACACATGCCCACGGTATAAAATATATCCAACATGGAACATTTCAGTTTAGGAGTATTTGGACATTTAAAATAGTTTATAGAATTTAAATGTCCAAATTCAAATACTTATGATTTAATTCAGTGACCTTAGGATGACCTAGAAAATTGTGCACCATTTTTGTCAGAGGTTTAAGACCAAGGCAAAGATGATGAACATTTTAGAAGGGCATTTCAGGTTCATTGATAATGATTTTATGTTGAACCTATTTGATTTGATCTGGTGCTAGGGTTTGATCAGTCCCCATTTTAGGTTTAAGAGAAATTTAAACATGATGCAAGACAAGCCTAGCTAACCCAGAGCAGACCAGAACTAGGGAGGTGACACCTTGTGTCCCCTGTGTGTTCATCTTTTTAGCCTAGATTCCTTGCGAGGCTTCGAGACGTGAGTTGGTAGGAGAGAGATCTTCGCGCGCACCCTAGAGTTCGAACCTCAAGGGTCTGTCGGAACCCGAAATCCGACAAGATCCAACTATAATAGCAAATCTCGCGATACATCAAGATCGTATCACCTCAAGAACACGAGAGAGAGAGATCAAACACATAGCTACTGGTACGTACCCTCATCCCCGAGGGTGTACTACTCCCTCCTCGTCATGGAGAGCGATGGGATGATGAAGATGGCCACCGGTGAGGGATTCCCCTCTGGTAGGGTGCCAAAACGGGCTCCCGAGTGGTATTTGGTGGCTACAGAAGCTTGCGGCAGCAGAACTCCCGATCTATTGTGGTGTCCGATGTTTTTAGGGTATATGGACATATATAGGAGAAAGAAGTCGGTCAGGGGAGCCATGAGGGGCCCACGAGGTTGGGGGCGTGCCCAGGGGGTAGGGCGCACCTCCCTGCCTCGTGGCTTCCTCGTTGCTTCCCTTACGTGCACTCCAAGTCTCCTAGATTGCTTCCGTGCCATAAATAACTCTCCCGAAGGTTTCATTCCGTTTGGACTCCGTTTGATATTCCTTTTCTTCGAAACACTAAAATATGCAAGAAAACAACAATATGGGTTGGGCCTCCGGTTAGTAGGTTAGTTCCAAAAGTAATATAAAAGTGTATAATAAAGCCCATAAACATCCAAAACGGATAATATAATGGCATGAATGCTTCATAAATTATGGATATGTTGGAGACGTATCAGCATCCCCAAGCTTAATTCCTGCTCATCCTCGAGTAGGTAAATGATAAAAGAAATAATTTATGAAGTGTGAATGCTAGTAGGTGCATAAGTTTGATCAATGATAATTTCAATCACCTTTTCTAGCATCATTGTATGCATAATAGCAACTCATCTCATAAAACTTTTCATGATCAAGTGACAAGCTATTCAAATGTTAAAGCATAGACCATAAACTTTCTTGAAAACTAGCAAACTATGTTCTCAGTCATAAAAAAATTGCAATTCATCTTATTTTCAGGAAGGGTTTATGTCATAGCTTTGATTTAGCAAATCCCACATACTGAACTATCATATAGTCTTCCATGATTGCTATCACTCAAAGCATATTTTTAGAACAAATAGCATCCATCAAACACAGAGAAAGATAGGGGCTTAATGTTTCACCTCCCAACTTACTTATCATATAGATAATTGTCAACAATAATAATTCATGATCAAATATATTTGAATGGCCATATATGCTTAGATCTTTCCCCATCACATGATGCTTGCCAACTAAAGAGTAGGTTGGGATGAGAAGGAATAATACTGACTCTTGCATAAAAGTAAAAGATAGGCCCTTCGCAGAGGGAAGCAGGGATTTGCAGAGGTGCCACAGTTCAATTTTGAAATAGAGATAAATAATCTTGAGAGGTATGCTTTCATTGTCAACATAACAGCCAAGAGTTCCCAGTTTCTTCCATACTACATAAATTATAGGCGGTTCCCAAACAGAATGGTAAAGTTTTTACTCCCCTCCACCAACAATCATCAATCCATGGATTGCCCGAAACAACGGGTGCCTCCAACTAACATCAATCCTGGGGGAGTTTTGTTTGCAATTATTTTTGATTTGATTTTGATCTTTTGATCATGGGACTGGGCATCCCAGTTACTAGCCATTTTTCTCGTGAATGATGAGCGGAGTCCACTCATCATGAGAATAACCCACCTAGCATGGAAGATACTGACATCCCCTAGTCGCTACATGAGCGATTCGGGCATACAAAACAGATTATTGTTTGAAGGTTTAGAGTTTGACACATGCAAATTTACTTGGAACAGCAGGTAAATACCGCATATAGGTAGGTATGGTGGACACTCATGGAAGAAACTTGGTTCAAGGGATTTGGATGCACAAGCAGTCTTCCCGCTTAGTACAGCTATTTTGGCTAGCAAAGGATTCTAAAAAGCAAGCACCACATGTTGGAGGATCTATAACAATATGACTTCTATACAAATATACCCAAGCATAACTCACTACATTGTCTTTGTTGTCCAACTTGAACTAATTTGCTCAGGTTTGAAAATAACTAATGGGGCTCACAATCATAGAAGATGTCTAAGATAGTATATTTATATGTGAAATGTCTCTTCCTTCAATATTCTTTCATGAATTGTTCAAATGACTAATACAATGTTTGGTAACCTTCAATAAATTTACCACCTCTACTTCTTAGATGTGAAATCATTACTCCCGATGGGGTAAGCATATGAAACATATATAATTTCAGATTTATGACATTCGACTCATTCAACCATTTACTCATAGGATATAAGTGAAGCACACAAGTAAATTACAAACTACTCCAAAAGATATAAGTGAAGATCAATGGGTAGTTAAATAATTATGTAGCTTATGTGAAGACTCTCTCTCATTCAAGAATTTCAGATCTTGGTATTTTATTCAAACAGCAAGCAAAACAAAATAAAACAAAATGACGCTCCAAGCAAAACACATATCATGTGGTGAATAAAAATATAGCTCCAAGTAAAGCTACCGATGGACGAAGACGAAAGAGGGGATGCCATCCGGGGCATCCCCAAGCTTAGTCTCTTGGTTGTCCCTGAATATTACCTTGGGGTGCCTTGGGCATCCCCAAGCTTAGGATCTTGCCACTCCTTATTCCATAGTCCATCGAATCTTTACCCGAAACTTGAAAACTCCACAACACAAAACTCAACAGAAAACTCGTAAGCTCCGTTAGTATAAGAAAATAAATAACCACTTAGGTACTGTTGTGAACTCATACTAAATTCATATTGGTGTTAAACCTACTGTATTCCAACTTCTCTATGGTTCATACCCTCCGATACTACTCATAGATTGATCAAAATAAGCAAACAACACATAGAAAACAGAATCTATCAAAAACAGAACAGTCTGTAGTAATCTGTATCAAACGTATACTTCTGGAACTCCAAAAATCCTACCAAATTAGGAAAACCTGAGAAATTTATGTACCAATCCATAGCAAAAAGAATCAGATCAAACAAAAGTTTCTGGGAATTATCAAAACTAATTTACTGGGTGCAAAAGTTTCTGATTTTCAGCAGGATCAACACAACTATCACCGTAAGCTATCCTAAAGGTCTTACTTGGCACTTTATTGAAACAAAAGCTATAAAACATGATTACTAAAGTAGCATAATCATGTGGACACACAAAAACAGTAAAGGAAAATATTGGGTTGTCTCCCAACAAGCGCTTTTCTTTAATGCCTTTTAGCTAGACATGATGATGACAATGATGCTCACATAAAAGATAAGAATTGAAACATAATGGGAGCATCATGAAGCATATGACTAGCACATTTAAGTATAACTCACTTCCTATGCATAGGGATTTTGTGAGCAAACAACTTATGGGAACAATAATCAACTAGCATAGGAAGGCAAAACAAGCATAGCTTCAAGATTTTCAACACATAGAGAGGAAACTTGACATTATTGCAATTCCTACAAGCATATGTTCCTCCCTCATAATAATTTTCAGTAGCATCGTGAATGAAATAATATAACCAGCACCTAAAGCATTCTTTTCATGATCTATTTGCATATAAAATTTACTACTCTTCTCATAAGCAAAATTCTTCTCATTCGGAATAGTGGGAGTATCATAAGAGAGTCGAATACTATAAATTGTTTCCATATTAAAAGAGTAATGTTCAGAAAAAGGGTAATCATAATCATGACAAGTTTTATAAATATAATCATCACTACTTTTTATAGCATAAGTTTCATCCCAACAATCATCATAAGTAGCAACTTTGTTCTCATCATAATCGATTGAAACCTCTTCCAAGATAGTGGAATCATCACTAAATAAAGTCATGACCTCTCCAAATCTACTTTCATATTCATTATAAGATTCAACATCCTCCAAAAAATGGGATCATTACTTCCTAAAGTTGACACTCTTCCAAACCCACTTTCATCAATATAATCATCATAGGTAGGAGACATGCTATCATCATAACAAGTTTGCATATCAAAACTTGGGAGGCTAAAAATATCTTCTTCATTAAACGTAGCATCCCCAAGCTTGGGAAAACATTAATTGCAACAAATATATTCTCAAACATGTCATTCTCATCAAACATAGCATCCCCAAGCTTAGGCCTTTTCATATCATAAGCATAATCACTCTCATCATTAATAGTAATGATAGCACCAATAGTATAGCAATTATCATCATCACAATGAGTAGTAGGAGCAACATCATTTGAGGGGATACCTTTCTACCTTTGCTTCTCCGTCTTTTCTTTTTCTTCTTCACATAATGTGTAGGTTCAATCCTCCTTTTTGAGCTATTTATTAATGAGATTGGTTGAATAGAAAGCTCCTCCTCGTTTCCTGATTCATCATAAGAAATAATAGGAGGATATTGGGAAGTCTCTTCCCTTTCATTAGTATTCTCTTCATCTTCTATTTTCTTTCTCTTCTTTATGTAAATGGCAATATAAGGATTTTCAATGCAATTCACCGCACAATACATATAAATCTCCTCTAGATCAATATCAAGGAATTTCCTATGGGCAAATTCTGGAAGGTCCTTAATTAAACGTTTCATTTCTTCATAACCCAAAAGTAAACTAAGTTCATTATGATGTGCAAGGAAAATCAAATAATCACAATTCTTGGACACGATTCGATCATGAAACAATTTGCATCGGAGATGTAAATGACCACGTTCAGTGCAAAGTTCACAAGTACGGCAAAGGAATTTTAATTTTTCAGCACTCTTATCTAGCCTTTCTTGCAACCATTTAGTTTCTAAATGCTTATGCCTCTTGCAATATCTATCTTCCCTATTTGGTGTGTACTTGCAAACCCAATGCACTCCACAAAAATTGACATGCTTATAGGAGACATTTTCATCATAACTAGTGCAATCATCATTAGTACTATGGATATTCAAAGAGTTCATATTAACAACATTGCAATCATGCTCATCATTCAAAGATTTAGTGCCAAACATTTTATAGACTTCTTCTTCTAGCACTTGAGCACAATTTTCTTTTTCATCATACTTACGAAAGATATTAAAAAGATGAAGCATATGAGGCAAACTCAATTCCATTTTTTTGTAGTTTTCTTTTACATACTTAAACTAGTGATAAAACAAGAAACAAAAAGATTCGATTGCAAGATCTAAAGATATACCTTCAAGCACTCACCTCCCCAACAACGGCGCCAGAAAAGAGCTTGATGTCTACTACACAACCTTCTTCTTGTAGTGGTTGTTGGGCCTCCAAGTGCAGAGGTTTGTAGGACAGTAGCAAATTTCCCTCAAGTGGATGACCTAAGGTTTATCAATCCGTGGGGGGCGTAGGATGAAGATGGTCTCTCTCAAGCAACCCTGCAACCAAATAACAAAGAGTCTCTTGTGTCCCCAACACACCCAATACAATGGTAAATTGTATAGGTGCACTAGTTCGGTGAAGAGATGGTGATGCAAGTGCAATATGGATGGTAGATATAGGTTTTTGTAATCTGAAAATATAAAAACAGCAAGGTAACTAATGATAAAAGTGAGCGTAAACGGTATTGCAATGGTAGGAAACAAGGCCTAGGGTTCATACTTTCACTAGTGCAAGTTCTCTCAACAATAATAACATAATTGGATCATATAACTATCCCTCAACATGCAACAAAGAGTCACTCCAAAGTCACTAATAGCGGAGAACAAACAAAGAGATTATGGTAGGGTACGAAACCACCTCAAAGTTATCCTTTCTGATCGATCTATTCAAGAATCCATAGTAAAATAACACGAAGCAATTCTTTCCATTCGATCTATAATAGAGTTCGTACTAGAATAACACCTTAAGACACAAATCAACCAAAACCCTAATGTCACCTAGATACTCCAATGTCACCTCAAGTATCCATGGGCATGATTATACGATATGCATCACACAATCTCAGATTCATCTATTCAACCAACACAAAGTACTTCAAAGAGTGCCCCAAAGTTTCTACCGAAGAGTCAAGACAAAAACGTGTGCCAACCCCTATGCATAGATTCCCAAGGTCAAGGAATCCACAAGTTGATCACCAAAACATACATCAAGTAGATCACGTGAATATCCCATTGTCACCACAGATAAGCACGGCAAGACATACATCAAGTGTTCTCAAATCCTTAAAGACTCAATCCGACAAGATAACTTCAAAGGGAAAACTCAATTTATCACAAGAGAGTAGAGGGGGAGAAATATCATAAGATCCAACTATAATAGCGAAGCTCGCGATACATCAAGATCGTATCACCTCAAGAACACGAGAGAGAGAGAGATCAAACACATAGCTACTGGTACGTACCCTCAGCTCGAGGGTGAACTACTCCCTCCTCGCCATGGAGAGTGCCGGGATGATGAAGATGGCCACCGGTGAGGGATCCCCCCTCCGACAGGGTGCCGGAACGGGCTCTTGAGAGGTTTTTCATGGCTACAGAGGCTTGCGGCGGCGGAACCCCCGATCTATTGTGTTGTCCGATGTTTTTAGGGTATATGGACATATATAGGCAAAAGAAGTCGGCCAAGGGAGCCATGAGGGGCCCACGAGGGTGGGGGGCGCGCCCAGGGGGTAGGGTGCGTCTCCCTGCCTCGTGGCTTCCTCGTTGCTTCCCTTACGTGCACTCCAAGTCTCCTGGATTGCTTCCATTCCAAAAATAACTCTCCCGAAGGTTTCATTCCATTTGGACTCCATTTGGACTCTGTTTGATATTCCTTTTCTTCGAAACACTTAAATAGGCAAGAAAACAACAATATGGGCTGGGCCTCCGGTTAGTAGGTTAGTCCCAAAAGTAATATAAAAGTGTATAATAAAGCCCATAAACATCCAAAATAGATAATATAATAGCATGAATGCTTCATAAATTATAGATACGTTGGAGACATATCAGCAAAGCAGCAAGACCAAGGCATGGAAATAATTAACTGCATGCAGAAGTTGAAGCCTAATTAATTCCAGTGATTTAAGTAGTTGCATGCATGCCCTCGGCTGCAACTCGTTGCATGCTGCTCCGCGTACTGGCTGCGAGCGATTCAGAGTGCCTGCATGTAGCCAGCCGTAATTAAGGCAGCTAACTGATGCGAAAAAAGATGCTCTTTAATTGTTGCGGGCCTTTTAAATCCGTGGAATCATTATTGACAAGGAGGGAGATGATTCGAGTCCACTCGTTTGACCATCATGCCAGCGTGCGACCCAACACAGACGGGACGGGACGACACGGTCATAATTTCTGTTTCTCTAGTTTTCTACGGCAAGCTGGCGCGCTAAGCCATGCGTGCCTATGCATTGAATTCCAATGACCGTCGCGCTACCTTCTGCCTATAAGTACTGTTTCCTGGCCTTCTCCGGTGGCACCGTGACCCAACTCGCCATATCCTCATAAGCCCCCACCGGCCCGACGTCGCTCGCCACTTATCCTCGCTCTCGCCACCTCCGCCATGCCCCCGCCCGTCCGTGATAGGAGAGGCCGGAGGCGGTCACCACCAGAACTAGTGTTCGGTTTTTCACTGGAAGGCAGACGGATGGAGGAGTCATTCTATCGGTCTTTAGATGGCAATGCAGAGATCGAGGACTTGTTGGAGTGAGACCGCCTGGCAGAGGAGTAGGAGTTGTTGGAGCGTGACCGCCTAGCGGAGGAGCAGCGTATCACCGATTTGCGCTGCCAGCGGGACATGGAGCAGCAGCGCACCGACGCTCTGAGTCGCGAGCAGAGCACCTGCAACTGGGACGACTACGTGGAGGCCGGCGCCCGGCAAATAGCCCCGGAGGCTGTCGGGCACGCACGCGTTCGTGACGCTGAGTTTTACTACCAGCTCATCAAGTGGGTTTCCCGCTTAGAAGCCGAAGCTTCGGTGGACCATGCCGGCATGGAAAGGGCCAACGCGCGTGAGCAACCCGCCCTATCGCACCTCTGGAAAGTCCGAGGCGAGGCGGAGGACGCCGATGCCGGCGTTTAGCATGTACTGTAGATGGCGGCCGGCATCATCTAGTTAGCTAAGAGTAAGTTAGTACTTGTACGCTACTAGAGTATTAGTGGGAGTAGATAGTTAACTTGGCTATGATGGTTGTCAACATGGAAGTTCAGTACTCTATATGTGGATTAGACCTGTTACTTTGCTCTGAATGTTAAACTTTCTGTTTGAACGTATGGAATGGGCTGTTATTTTCTTAAATGGGTTGTATTTGTCCTCCACGGATTTAGAGGCTGACTTGTGGGCCTACCAAGTTGACGTGTACACAATCAGGAGATGATTGTACATGGAGAGGATGACAGCAGAGACCCGCCAAGGTTAGGGCAGTACACAAGCAAGTGCCTCCTTATTTCAAGCCAATAAAAAATGGCTCCTCCTAATGGATTTCTGACATCTGGGTCCCATGCCATTGTCAACGTAGTCAATAAACGAGAGATTTGCACAACAAGCGGCTAACACTAGGGACCAGCAGCTCACCCAGTTATTTTTGTTTTGGGTTAATTTGATAAATGCCACTCCAAATCTGGTGTTTCCGAGAAATGCCACTACAATTTCCATACTTTGGAAAATGCCATTTCATGCCATTTCTAGTGGCATTTTTTGAAGTCTGGAGTGACGTTTTGCAAAGTTTGTAAATTGCAATGGTGTTTTTCAAAGTTTGCAAAAATTGCAGTGGCATTTTTCAAAGTTTGGAAATTGCAGTGGCATTTTTATGAATCACCATAATTGGAGTGGCATTTATCTAATTTGTTTTTGAGACGGAAGAAGGGTGTCAACTGGGTTGTGCGGGGCACTCTGGCCTGTCTAGACAACCTTTTCTTTTATGTTTACCACAGACCAGCCTAGTAGTTTTTTTTCTTTCTGAAAATGGCTAGCCAGTTTTTTTGTGATTTGTCAAGTAAGTCGCTTTGTCAGACCTGTTGGGCTGCAAATCTTTCAAGACGAGGAGAGCTTCATTCAGCTGGCCGAGAAAATGGCCTATCAGTAATGAGAAATGGGCTATACATTTTTAAAACACATCAAACTAGCAATTTGTTTCAAACTTCTTTTTTTCATTTTGAGATTTTAAATTGCATTGATTTTTATGCGTGGACAATTTATTGGATTTTATATTGATATACATTTATTTTTAAAATCAGTTTGAATGTGACTCGAAATTTTGGGATTAAAAACAATTCGGACCGCATAGACATATACAAAATTTCGTATAATTTTTTAACCGTGGCCACAATATGGGTCATAATGCTAATAAAAAGAATATGGGCTCAAAAAAACCATAAGAATTAGCAAATGGGCTGTAAATTATTAGAAATAATGGCAGATGGCTTGTATGCTGTTTTCCACAGATTTGAGGCTTTCCTAAAAAAGGTTGACGCACAAGCAGTGACTGTTGGATGTCCATCCAACGGTCGTCATGCTTCTTCAATGTCTGCTCTTTCTGCTCCAGCCACTCAAACAAGCGAAGGCGGGACTGCCTACTCCCTCCTCCCAGCGGCCGATTGTGCTGCCGCGCAGGCCTCACCGCCCCACCGTACTCCCATCGCTGACCTAGCCATCCCTCTACTCACCCACACCTGTTGTTATTCTCCAGCGACGACAGACGAACCAGTAAACCCTTGTACAGTAGTACTACCCTCCGCGTGGGAAACAAGTGTCGAGTCTTCCTTGGTTCCGTATCGTTCCCTTCCTTGTCCTCGCCGTCGTCCACCGCCCTGGTGCTCTTGGCGCGGCGTGGTCAACGTGGTCAACGACCGACATGCATCTAAAGTGAACTGTACGTGGAGAGGCTGACAGCTGGGTCCACGGCCGCACGCAAGGAAATGCCTCCCTATTACACGCAAAATAATGATTCGTCCACCTGACATTTGGGACCCACCAAAAGGGCCTCTGTATTTCGCAAAAAAAACGTTACCGCCGCTGATAGCTTGGACCCACCAGCTATATGTTCGCACGCAAGGAAGTGCCTCCTTATTATGCACAAAAAATGAATACTCCCCCTGCTAGCTGGGACCCAATATAGTGGGCCTACTAAGTTGATGGGGATAGAGGGCTTTGTCAACTTAGTCAATATGCACGATTCTAGCTCCAGTGACCGTACGATGTCCATCCAACGGCCATAGTGCTTCTTCAACCTCTGGTCTTCTTGCTCCAGCCGCCCAAAGCAGCGCCGGTCGTGTCGCCTGCTCCTGACTCCCGTGGCCGGCTGTGCTGCCACGGAGGCCTCACCGCCCCCATACTACCCCCACCGCTGGCCAGGCCATCCCTCCACTCACCCATACCCCCTGTTATTCTGGAGCGACGGCAGCCTCACACCGCAACCGAACCAGTGAACCCTCATACTCCTCTCCGCGTGGGCATCCACTGCCGCGTCTTCCCCGACTCCGCATCGTCCCCTTCCTAGGCCTTGACGTCATCCACCACCGTGGTGCTCTCGGTGCAGCGTGGTAAATGTGGTCAAGGACCGACTTCCTTCGAAAGAGTACTATACATGGAGAGGCTGACAACTGGGTCCACGACAGCCGCAAGGAAGTGCCTCCTTATTATGCGGAAAATAATTATTCCTCAACTTTACAGCAGGGACCCACCGGATGGGCCACCGTATTTCGTGAAAAAAACATTTCCCCCCTGACTGCTGGGACCCACCGGACGGGCCACCTATTTCACGAAAAAAAATGTTCCCCCCGCTGTCAGCTCGGACCCACCGGAAGTGCCTCCTTATTACGCACAAAAAATGAATACTCCCCCTTCTAGCTGGGACCCACCTTGGTGGAAGGCTAACTTGTGGGCCTACTAAGTTGACTGGGACGGAGGGCTTTGTCAACTTAGTCAATATGAACGATTCTAGCTCCAGTGGCTGTATGATGTCCATCCAATGGTCGTAGTGCTTCTTCAACCTCTGGTCTTCTTGCTCCAGCCGCCCAAAGCAGCATCGGTCATGCCACATGCTCCTTCCTCCCGTGGCCGGCTGTGATGCCGCAGAGGCCTCACCGCCCCCATACTACTCCCACCGCTAGCCAGGCCATCCCTCTACTCACCCACACCCCCTATTAATCTGCGGCGACGGCAGCCTCACACCACAGTCGAACTAGTGAACCCCCATACTCCTCTACGAGTGGGCATCCACTGCCGCGTCTTCCCTGGCACGGTGTCATCCCCTTCCTAGGCCTCACCGTCGTCCATCGCCCTAGTGCTCTCGCCGCGACGTGGTCAGCGTGGTCAAGGAACGACTTCCATCGGAAGAGTACTGTATGTTGATAGGCTGACAGCTGGGTCCAGGGCAGCCACAAGGAATTGGCTCCTTATTACGCGGAAAATAATGATTCCTCCACCTAACAGCAGGGACCCACCGGACGAGCCACTATATTTCGTGAAAAAAATGTTTCCCCCTGACTGCTGGGACCCACCAGCTACATCTTCGCATGCAAGGAAGTGCGTCCGGGCAAAAAAGAAAAAATGATTCGCCCCCCTGACTACTGGGACCCACCAGCTACATCTTCGCACGCAAGGAAGTGCCTGACAGTCGGTACCCACATGGTCGAATCGTACGTAGCGTTGCCATTCTGGTCGCGAGCGTGTACTTACATACTGGTCGATGTAGAGGTGCGCACTTGTCGTAGTAGAGGCGCGCATGTGTCGTAGTAGAGGCGCGCACCTAGCATGTACACGTACTTATAGCGGCCAGGGTGTAAGAAAGTAAATACGGCCACGTACGTACATACGAGCGGGGTCTTGAACGCCTACTCGCGCATACGTACGGCTAGGGCTCGTGTACATGGCTGGGTCGGAACGGAGAAACATCGTCATCGTCGTGTTCATGGGGAGCCAACCGTCTAGGTTGGAACGGAATGCGCTGTCGTGTTCATCGGGAGGGCTTGGACGGAACAGCCGATGGAAACGAGGCCTAGCATACCGCACAACGGAGGAAACGGCCTTGTGTTCGACCAACCACGTTCGAAACAGGATCCTGTTCATTGGGAGGGGTCTGGCATACTGCAAGACGGAGGAAACGGACTTGTGTTGGACCTCCTACGGTCTAAACGGGGTCCTGTAGATCGGGAGGGGTGTGGCATACCACAAAACAGAGGATACAGACTTGTGTTGGAGTGCTACAGTCGAAACGGGGGTCCTGTTCATCGGGAGGGTTGTGGCGTACCGCAAAATGGGACTCCACGGGATACTGTTCATCTTCACCATCGACCTCCTTCAGCCTCCATGGGCTGCTGTCATCCACCGTCGACCTCCTCCAGCCTCCACCTGCGACTGTTCATCCACAGGCTCCTGTTCATCCAGCCTCCACCATGTGCTACTCCACCGGCTACTGTTCAACCAGCCCTCTCCACGGGCTCCTGTTCAACCACCCCTCCATGGGCTACTGTTCATCCACCCCTCCACCATCTACTATTAATCCAGCCCTCCACGGGGTCGTCCTGTTCATCTAGCCCTCGACGGGGTCCTATTCATCCAACCCCAACCGGCTCGATTGATCGGGGTCCTATTAATCCAGAGGCAACACCACGGGGTCCTGTTCATCCACCCCCACCGGGAACTGTTCATCCAAACCCCCCTGCAACGCTCACTGTTCATCCAGAGGCAGCATCGATCGGCTTCAGTTAGCAGCAGTAGCAAAGGAATCGCTTGATCGGGTTCAGTTAACAGCCATCGATCGATCGCTCGGGTTCAGTAACGCGTAGCGTGCAGTGCAATCGCTCGGATTCAGTAGGCGAATGCCTCGCTCGGGTTCAGTTAGAGCCCAACGCCTCGCACCCACGCGCGTGCGTGTACGAGAGAAATGTGCAAACCTCTGTGCATCGCTCAGCCCCGACCACCCACCGTAACCGGCAACACGCTGATATTTTCCTCGCCCTCGCTTCTACCACGGTTTTTTCCGTCATGGACGGCCCAAAGAATGTCATGCAGCTGCGTCTCCGGCCCGCCCAGGACGAAAATCCCATTTTCTGTCATGATTTTTTGTCATAGAAGTAGGAGCCCACCACATCTATGATGATATTGGGTTTTGTCATAATTATCGTCATAAAAGTGTCATAAGTATGATAGGAAAAAAATTGTTCTACCCAAAATGTCACGGATGTGTCTTTTTTTTAGTGTTTCTTCATCATCTGATACAGTGGTATGGACTTCTCACCCAACCGGCTTATGAACCGGCTTAAGGCAGCAATGCGACCCGCCAGACGCTGAACGTCATTGATACATGCTGGCTTTGCCAGGTAGGTAATGGCCTTGATCTTCTCCGGGTTAGCCTCAATGCCTTTGTTAGAAACCAGAAAACCCAAAAGCTTGCCTGCTGGCAGATCAAAAACACATTTGGCCGGGTTAAGCATCATCTTGTAGACCCGGAGATTGTCGAAGGTTTCCTTCAAATCATCTATCAAAGTTCCTTCTCTCTGGATTTCACCACAATGTCATCTACATAAGCATGAACATTACGCCCAATCTGACTGTGGAGACAGTTCTACACACATCGCTGATAAGTCGCCTGGGCGCTCTTAAGTCCAAAAGGCATAGACACATAGCAGATGGCTCCAAAGGGAGTGATGAAAGATGTCTTTTCTTGGTCCTTAACTACCATCTTGATCTGATGATAACCAGAATAAGCATCGAAAAAACTCAACCGCTCACAACCCGCCATAGCATCAATGATTTGATCAATACAAGGAGAGCAAAAGGATCAGCCGGACAAGCCTTATTTAAGTCCGTGTAGTCCACACACATACGCCAAGTGTCGTTCTTCTTAAGCACCAACACCGGGTTAGCCAACCATTCAGGATGAAAGACTTCAACAATGAACCCAGACGCCAAGAGCCGGGCCACTTCTTCACCAATGGCCTTACGCCTCTCCTCATTGAAGCGACGAAGGAACTGCTTGACCGGCTTAATCTTCGGATCAATGTTAAGAGTGTGCTCAATGAGCTCCCTCGGTACACCTGGCATGTCAGAAGGTTTCCATGCAAAGATGTCCCGGTTCTCACGAATGAACTCGATGAGCGCGCTTTCCTATTTTGGATCCAAGTTAGCACTTATATTGAACTGCTTGGATGAGTCGCCGGGAACAAAATCAAAAAGCTTGGTGTCATCGGCTGACTTAAACTTTAGCACCGGATCATGCTCTATAGTTGGCTTTTTCAAAGACGTCATATCCGCCGGATCAACATTGTCTTTGTAAAACTTCAACTCCTCCCATTCCACAGACAGACTCAGCATAAGCAGCATCACCTTCTTCACGCTCCAAAGCTATTTTCCTGCTTCCATGCACCGTGATGGTTCCCTTATAACCCGCCATCTTGAGCTGCAAGTAAACATAACAAGGTCGTGCCATGAACTTAGCATAAGCCGGCCATCCAAACAGAGCATGGTATGGGCTTCTAATCTTGACCACTTCAAATGTTAACTTCTCGGCCCTGGGATCGTGCTCATTACCAAAGGCCACCTCCAGCTCAATCTTGCCTACAGGGTATGCCGACTTACCAGGCACCACTCCATGGAAAACAGTATTAGACGGCTTAAGATTTTTATCGGTTAACCCCATGTGATGGAAAGTTTCATAATAAAGGAAATTAATGCTTCTTCCCCCATCCATGAGTACTATAGTGAACTTATATCCTCCAGCTCAATCTTGCCTATAGTGAACTTATATAGTGAACTTGGGGCGCCACTGTAACGCCCCGGATTCGATGCGCCAGGTGTCTGCCAGTTATTCACCGTCATTGCCATGTCATTTGCTTGTGTGTTGCATTTTATCATGTCATCATGTGCATTTCATTTTGCATACGTGTTCGTCTCATGCATCCGAGCATTTTCCCCGTTGTCCGTTTTGCAATCCGGCGCTCCTATGTCATCCGGCGTCCCCTTCTCACCTCTCTTCGTGAGTGGGTGTTGAACTTTCTCGAAATGGCCCGAGGTTTGCCAAGCAGCCTTGGTACACCACTGGTAGACCGCCTGTCAAGTTTCGTGCCATTTGGATGTCATTTGATACACCAACGGTTAACCAGGTAACCGTAAAAGCCCCTTTCGTCTTGCAGCCCAACACCTCTCCAAAGTGGCCCAAAACCCATCTAACTCCCCTCTATGCTCTCGGTCGTTCGATCATGATCGCGTGGCCGAAAACCGTGCCTCAATTGGACTCTCCTAGTTCCCTCTACCTATAAATATGTGCATCTCCCCCGAAATCCCGGTCTAACCCTAGCCATCTTCATTCTCGCGCCGCCGGACACGTCCGCCCGAGCCGGACATGTCCGCCGGACACCTCACCCCGGCGAATCAGATCACGCCATGTCACCCCACCACCGCCCGCAGCCATCCAGCCGCCGCCACCTCACCCGGCCCGCGCCCTCTCTCTCCCCACCGCCGCCGCCCACGCGAGCCCATCGCGGGCCCGCCCGGCCCGCTCCGCCGCCGCCACCCGTCCGCGGGACGCCCACACGCCTGCCGCCGCGCTCGCGCCGGCGCCCCGCCTCCAGTCGCCGCCCCTCCGCCCCGGCGACCGCCGCCACTCCGCCCAGCCCGTCGTCGAGCTCCGGCGCCTCGCCGCCCCTCCGTCCCCGCGCCCTGCCGGGTCACCGCCGCCGACCTTCCCATGCACCGCCGCCGTGGCCATCTCCGCCTCCGGCCGGGCGCCGCCCTGCGCCTCGCCGCGCCCCGCCTCTGGCCTCCCCCGTCATCGCCGGCCATCTCCGCGCCGGATCCGGCCAGATCCGGCGGGGGCCCGTCCTCCCCGACCTCTCCCGCAGCTCCGGCCGCCGTCTCCCTCCTCTCCGGCCGTTCTCCGGCGGAGATTCCGACGAGGTTGACTTTTCCCCTTCCCCAAAAACACCTGTCCCAAATATTTTGCGTAATCATGTCATGTTCACCATATTGTATCTCTGCATCCGTAGCTCCGTTTCGTGCGTGTAATATGCCAAATTGTTTGTCTCAACGAGTACTTCATTTAATTCCATTGCATCATATTCATTTGATGTCATCTTGATGCCTGAATCATCATTGCAAGAGTGCTTCATGATGTTTTCTGCTGTCTGTTAACAGAACGAACTCATTTGTCATTTTTGCCATGATTGATGTGTGCATCCTATGAGGTTGACGTCTACATGTGTTTTGATCTATGCCATGTCTTCTTTACAGAGGTTCTTACCATGTATTTTTGTGATCAATGTGGTGACTAGCACAAGCATGCAAACTAGGCTTCGTGATATTGCTGATTTCAGTCCCTGTTCTGCTGTTATTTTGATGCCATGTAAAAGTGATGCTATAGAGAGATCCATGCATATTTTGAGATACTTCAGTAAGGATGTTTTGAACATATGGTTATGCTCTATCCATTCATGCCCCTGGTTGCAATTATGAAGTAGTCTAGCATGTCATTTTCGTGCTCTACTTTTGCTTCAAAATGTTTCCTGGCAGATTGTTTACATGTTATTCAATTTTGCCAAGGTTGTTGTAGTTGATCCTTGCATGCTATGAACTTGTTCTTGACATGCCTAGCTTCATAAACATGTTTTCTTACTGTTGGTTGCCTTGCCATGCCATGTTTTGCTCTATGGTGAGTGGTTCAACCTCACCAACATGCCTTCATAATTCTGTTTCTGCCATGTATGAATCTGTATTATAACTTGCCATGTTCACATGGGTGCCATCATATTTTCTGATCCTTTTTGGCTCATGATCAGTAAGGGACTTTTGTTCTATGAATTTAGTAGTATCATGCCATGCCTTTGTTTTACATGATAAGTTCCTGTAACATGTTGTTTGATAGCTCTGAACATTGCAACCTGATGTTATTTTCTGCAAAGTTTGAACTGTTATTATTTGCAATCTTGCCATGTGTGTTTGAGCATGTTCTAGTGATTTATGGAGATAGCTCAGTGTTCATGTTTTGTTATGCATTACCTGTACATCATGCCCATGTCTTTTGTTTTCATGTTGAGATGTTGTAGCATGTTGTTTTGGTGATTGCAATATGCCTAGTTGCTGTTTTGGACAGTTTGTCCTTTAAACTTGTATAGTGTGTTCAGGTCAAAAAAAACTTGTATAGTGTGTGTGTGTTGAACCGTTGCTCCGTTTTGAGTGTGCTATATATGAAACTTGCTTGATTTTGCATATAGTTTCATATTATCATGTTGCATCCATGTTTTGAGGTGTTTGCTTGATGTTTGTATGCATTTTGCATCAATGCCATGTTTAACTTGTTTTGCTCATATCTTCTAGGCCGTAGCTCCGAATTAAACGAACTTTATATGTAACTTGACTAGAATCTCGTGTAGATCATCTTGGTGCATCTTAACTTTCTGTTTAACAACTTGAACATAAGGTTTGTTCAGTTCTGGACCAACTTCGAAATTTGCATATGAGGACTTACCGGAATTGTTATATGTTGTTCCCGGCCACATTTAAACTTGCTTTGATGTGTTGCTCTTGTTTGCATCGTCTCTTGCCATGAGTAGCTTCATGTAGCCTTGTCATGCATCATGCTTGTTGTGCATCATGCCTTGTTCATGTGTGGTGTGTTACCATGTTGTGTGCTTCTTTTCGATAGTTCCTGTTTCATTGCGATCGTGAGGATTCGCTCGTCTACGCTTGTTCGTCTTCGTGGCTTCATCTTCTTCATGGACTCGTTCTTCTTCCTTACGGGATTTCAGGCAAGATGACCGCTACCCTAGATCTCACTACTATCATTGCTATGCTAGTTGCTTCGTTCTATCGCTATGCTGCGTTACCTATCTTTTGCTCTTCAAGCCTCCCAAATTGCCATGTCAGCCTGTAACCTTTTCACCTTTCCTAGCAAACCGTTGCTTGGCTATGTTACCGCTTTGCTCATCCCCTCTTATAGCGTTGTTAGTTGCAGGTGAAGTTGAAGATTGCTCCATGGTGAACAAGATTATGTTGGGATATCACAATATCTCTTATATTGTTAATGCATCTATACACTTGGTAAAGGGTGGAAGACTCGGCCTTATGCCTGGTGTTTTGTTCCACTCTTGCCGCCCTAGTTTCCGTCATACCGGTGTTATGTTCCCGGATTTTGCGTTCCTTACACGGTTGGGTGATTTATGGGACCCCCTTGACAGTTCGCTTTGAATAAAACTCCTCCAACAAGGCCCAACATTGGTTTTACCATTTGCCTCACCACCACCTACCTTTTCCGTTGGGAGTCGCCCTCTTGAGGGTCATCTTTATTTTACGCCCCCCCGGGCCAGTGCTTGTTTAAGTGTTGGTCCAAACCGAGCGATGTCCGGCGCCCCCTGGGCAACCAGGGTCTATGCCAACCCGATGTCTGGCTCATCCGGTGTGCTCTGAGAATGAGATATGTGCAGCTCCTATCGGGATTTGTCGGCACTGCAGGAGGCTTTGCTGGTCTTGTTTTGCCATTGTCGAAATGTCTTGTAAACCGGGATTCCGAGACTGATCGGGTCTTCCTAGGAGAAGGTATATCCTTCGTTGATCGCGAGAGCTTATCATGGGCTAAGTTGGGACACCCCTGCAGGGTATAATCTTTCGAAATCCGTGCCTGCGGTTATAGGAAGATGGGAATTTGTTAATGTCCGGTTGTAGATAACTTGACACCAGATCCGAATTAAAACGCATCAACCGCGTGTGTACCCGTGATGGTCTCTTCTCGGTGGAGTCCGAGAAGTGAACACAGTTTCTGGGTTATGTTTGACGTAAGTAGGAGTTCAGGATCACTTCGTGATCATTGCTAGCTTCAGGACCGTTCCATTTGCTCTCTTCTCGCTCTTATTTGCGTATGTTAGCCACCATATATGCTTAGTCGCTGCTGCAGCCTCACCACTTTACCCCTTCCTTTCCCTTTAAGCGTTGCTAGTCTTGATACCCATGGTAATGGGATTGCTGAGTCCTCGTGGCTCACAGATTACTACAACAACAGTTGTAGGTACATGTTATGCGATGATCATGACAGGAGAGAGATGTTTGCTTGTCTTGGAGTTCTTCTTCTGCTTCTTCTTCGATCAGGGGATAGGTTCCAGGTCGGCAGCCTGGGCTAGCATGGTGGATGTCGTTTGAGTTTCTGTTTGTGTTTCATCCGTAGTCGGATGATGCTCTTATGTATTGTGATGTGTATTCGTGTGGCATTGTATGCCTTATGTATGTATCCCCATCTATTATGTAATGTTGATGTAATGATATCCACCTTGCAAAAGCGTTTCAATATGCGGGTCTATCCTTGGTGGGACCTTCGAGTTCCTTTTGGATAGGGTTGCATATTGGGCGTGACAAGTTGGTATCAGAGCCTCGACCGACCCTAGGAGCCCCCTTGATTGATCGTGTAGTTTGGCCGTTGTTGAGTCTAGAAGAAAACTGTTTTCGAAGTCTAGTTATATCGGAGAGTAGGACTTCTTTTTACTCCTCAGCCCTTCGTCGCTCTGGTGAGGAATCTTGACGTAGGTGTTTTGAATTACTCCTCTTCCCCTTCAAATTTTTCTTTAGGATCACGCAGTTGGTTTCCCGGTAGTTGTTTCTCAGCTCTTTTTATCCGGTGCATTTCTCGTCAAGTTGACTCAAGCCTCTTCATCTCTGAGTTCAATCCTCAGTTGTTTTCTTTTCCCACCCGCCCACCCTTCTTCTTCTCGGAACTGGAGTCCGTAATCGAGTATCCATCCTACTCGTGCGAAGTCTTTGCTTTCTTTCCTCAATGATTTTAACCGGTGGTTTCTCTTCAAGATATTCGTCGGTTTCCCCTTCAAAGTTGCCTTTGTTTTCCCGCCCTCCCACCCTCTTCTTCCCGGAGCCTGAGTCTGTTTCGAGCATCAATTTCATTCGTGTGGAACCTCTTCAGTCTTTCGTAAATTATTTCAACCGGTGGATTCTCGTCTCGTTCGTCATACTTCATCTCTTTTTCTTTTTCGGTGTTGATCATATTCTTTTCCTCGGCTCAAGTGTTTTACCTGCTCGTTCGCCTCTCGCTAGTTTATCCTTCCGGAGTTTGCAAGCCATCTCAGAAGGTTCGTCTGTGTTCCAATTAATTCGAGGTTGTCACCTCATTCAATTATTTCAATTGTTCCGGTGCATCATCTATCTTTTCAACAATCCTTTCCAACGTTGTTTTCTCTTCAGTGGGCCCTAACCCACAGGTCTTTTTCCAGGATCTTACCTGACTCTTCTAATTCCCATGGAGTTATTCTTAAATTCTTTTCAAGTGTGATGTAAGAATGGATTCCATCAGTCACATGCCTTTTTCCAAGATCAATTTCAAATCATTTTCATTGTTGGCTCACCCCCCTTCGCTTTTCATTCTCCCGGAGTATCTTAGTAATTTGGTGGTATTTTCGGTCGTCATTTGAAGACCGAAGAAGAGTTTTCCCTCCAAATCTTGCCCGTTCTCTCGAAGTTTCGTGGTTTTAGCTTCATGCTATCCTTTCGAATTATTCCATTCGTCAGATATTCTTTTCATCCATCCGGAGTATTTCAGGAGTTGTTTTCCGTCTCGATCATCCGGAGGCCATCATTCCAGTTATTGTTCTCTATTTATCCCGATGCTTCGTTCAAGTGTTCTTTAATCAACTCATGATCTCTTTGTTCTTTTACATCTAAATCCCCTCTAGTTTTATTTGTTCTTCTAATTCTTCCTGGTGATTCTTTCTCTTTCATCAGTCATTTTTGAATTCTTACGGTGGCTCGTTCAAGTTTCTTTTCCTTGATTATCATTTTAATCCATTCGTTCTTTCGAATCCTACCGGTGGTTCATGAAGACCTTCTCAAGTTTGCGATATGTCACTTCTCAATATTTTTCAAGAAGAATAAGTGGTATGCAAAATCCTTTGCTTGTCATCAATTTAATTTGATGAAGGATAAGCATACAATAAATCTTATTCTTATTTCATCCAAGTGAAAAATCCCTTCCTTCGGAGTTTGTTCTTGATGAATAAATTCTAGTTCCAAGTGTTTTCATCTTTTCTTTTCCGGAGTTCAATTTCCTCGGTCATTTCGTCGGAACCTCCATCTAAATCATCGCAAGGCTTTAATCTTATTCTTTCATTCTTCATTCTATCTCATCATCCTTTTTGTCAATGGAGTTCTTCACGGCGGTCCGTCAGTATTTAATTCATTCTTTCAAGAGTTCATCAAGATTCTTGTTGGCGGAGTTCAAGTATCTTTTTTTCTTGCATCTCGAAGTGCAATTAATTCTCTGTATTCTTTTGAAGTGGAGTTTTGCATTTCTTCGTTCTTCTAAGCTATCCAATCATTTCCGTTTGTGGTCGGTTATCACCTCATAATTTTGAGATGTTATCCATAAGTCCACAACAAGCTTATTCTTTTCGTTGTTGAATTTTCTCAACAACTCCATTCAATCTTTTCTTCTAAGGTTTCTTTCTATTTCATTCGTGGCACAAGTTGTCATTTTCTTCTTCGTTCTTTTCATTCAACTCTTTCAATTCTTTCCAGAGGTTTTGTGTCATGTCTCCATCAAGTATCATTCCATTCTCTCAAGTTCGTGTTCTATTCCTTCCATGTTTAGCCGGAGTGCTACCTAAATCCTTTCAGTCTTATTCCTTTCTTATCTCGTTCTAACCGGAATCGTGTCATAGTCTATCTGATTCCGTGAGCTTTCGATTCCCGTCATTCTCGTCGTTCCTCTCTTCTTCTCGAGTGCTCTCGATTCTTTGATTCTTCTCTTAAGTTCTTGCTTCACCTCATCCCTTTTTCCCTTCCGTCTCGGTCCTAAGATCTCGGGACGAGATCTCTTGTTAGTGGAGGAGTGTTGTAACGCCCGGGATTCGATGCACCAGGTGTCTGCCAGTTATTCGCCGTCATTGCCATGTCATTTGCTTGTGTGTTGCAATTTATCATGTCATCATGTGCATTTCATTTTGCATACGTGTTCATCTCATGCATCCGAGCATTTTCCCCGTTGCCCATTTTGCAATCCGGCGCTCCTATGTCATCCGGCGTCCCCTTCTCGCCTCTCTTCGTGAGTGGGTGTTGAACTTTCTCGGAATGGCCCGAGGTTTGCCAAGCGGCCTTGGTACACCACCGGTAGACCGCCTGTCAAGCTTCGTGCCATTTGGAGGTCGTTTGATACTCCAACGGTTAACCAGGTAACCATAAAATCCCCTTTCGTCTTGCAGCCCAACGCCCCTCCAAACTGGCCCAAAACCCATCTAACCCCCCTCTATGCTCTCGGTCGTTCGATCACGATCATGTGGCCGAAAACCGTGCCTCAATTGGACTCTCCTAGCTCCCTCTCCCTATAAATATGTGCATCTCCCCCGAAATCCCGGTATAACCCTAGCCATCTTCATCCTCGCGCCGCCGGACACGTCCGCCCGAGCCGGACATGTCCGCCGGACACCTCACCCTGGCGAATCAGATCACGCCACGTCACCCCGCCGCCGCCCATAGCCATCCAGCCGCCGCCACCTCACCCGGCCCGCGCCCTCTCTCTCTCCCCACCACCGCCGACCCACGCGAGCCCATCGCGGGCCCGCCCGGCCAGCTCCGTCGCCGCCGCCCGTCCGTGGGACGCCCGCCGCCGCGCCCGCGCCGACGCCCCGCCTCCGGTCGCCGCCCCTCCGCCCCGGCGACCGCCACCACTCCGCCCAGCCCGTCGCCGAGCTCCGGCGCCTCGCCGCCCCTCCGTCCCCGCGCCCTGCCGGGTCACCGTCGCCGAAGGAGCGCGCCCCGCCGCCGACCTTCCCCTGCGACGCCGCCGCGGCCATCTCCGCCTCCGGCCGGGCGCCGCCCCGCGCCGCGGCGCCGCGCCTCGCCGCGCCCCGCCTCCGGCCTCCCCCGTCATCGCCGGCCATCTCCGCGCCGGATCCGGCCAGATCCGGTGGGGGCCCGTCCTCCCCAACCTCTCCTGCAGCTCCGGCCGCCATCTCCCTCCTCTCCGGCCGTTCTCCGGCGATGATTCCGACGAGGTTGACTTTTCCCCCTTCCCCGAAAACGCCTGTCCCGAATATTTTGCATAATCATGCCATGTTCATCATATTGTATCTCTGCATTCGTAGCTCCGTTTCGTGTGTGTAATATGCCAAATTGTTCGTGTCAACGAGTACTTCATTTCATTCCATTGCATCATATTCATTTGATGTCATCTTGATGCCTGAATCATCGTTGCAAGAGTGCTTCATGATGTTTTCTGCTGTCTGTTAACAGAACGAGCTCATTTGTCATTTTTGCCATGATTGATGTGTGCATCCTATGAGGTTGATGTCTACATGTGTTTTGATCTATGCTATGTCTTCTTTACAGAGGTGCTTACCATGTATTTTTGTGATCAATGTGGTGACTAGCACAAGCATGCAAACTAGGCTTCGTGATATTGCTGATTTCAGTCCCTGTTCTGTTGTTATTTTGATGCCATGTAAAAGTGATGCTACAGAGAGATCCATGCATATTTTGAGATACTTCAGTAAGGATGTTTTGAACATATGGTTATTCTCTATCCATTCATGCCACTGGTTGCAATTATGGAGTAGCCTAGCATGTCATTTTCGTGCTCTACTTTTGCTTCAAAATGTTTCCTGGCAGATTGTTTACATGTTATTCAATTTTGCCAAGGTTGTTGTAGTTGATCCTTGCATGCTATGAACTTGTTCTTGCCATGCCTAGCTTTAGAAACATGTCTTCTTACTGTTGGTTTCCTTGCCATTCCATGTTTTGCTCTGTGGTGAGTGGTTCAAGCTCACCAACATGCCTTCATAATTCTGTTTCTGCCATGTATGAATCTGTATTATAACTCTCCATGTTCACATGGGTGCCATCATATTTTCTGATCATTTTTGGCTCATGATCAGTAACGGACTTTTGTTCTATGCATTTAGTAGTATCATGCCATGCCTTTGTTTGCCATGATAAGTTCTTGTAACATGTTGTTTGATAGCTCTGAACATTGCGACCTGATGTTATTTTCTGCAAAGTCTGAACTGTTATTATTTGCAATCTTGCCATGTGTGTTTGAGCATGTTCTAGTGATTTATGGAGATAGCTCAGTGTTCATCTTTTGTTATGCATTACCTGTACATCATGCCCATGTCTTTTGTTTTCATGTTGAGATGTTGTAGCATGTTGTTTTGGTGATTGCAATATGCCTAGTTGCTGTTTTGGACAGCTTGTCCTTTAAACTTGTATAGTATGTGTGTGTTGAACCGTTGCTCCGTTTTGAGTGTGTTATATATGAAACTTGCATGATTTCGCATATAGTTTCATATTATAATGTTGCATCCATGTTTTGAGGTGTTTTCTTGATGTTTGTATGCATTTTGCATCAATGCCATGTTTAACTTGTTTTGCTCATATCTTCTAGGCCGTAGTTCCGAATTAAATGAACTTTATATGTAACTTGACTATAATCTCATGTAGATCATCTTGGTGCATCTTAACTTGCTGTTTAACAACTTGAACATAAGGTTTGTTCAGTTCTGGACCAACTTCGAAATTTGCATATGAGGACTTACCGGAATTGTTATATGTTGTTCCCGGCCTCATTTAAACTTGCTTTGATGTGTTGCTCTTGTTTGCATCGTCTCTTGCCATGAGTAGCTTCATGTAGCCTTGTCATGCATCATGCTTGTTTTGCATCATGCCTTGTTCATGTGTGGTGTGTTTACCATGTTGTGTGCTTCTTTTCGATAGTTCCTGTTTTGTTGCGATCGTGAGGATTTGTTCGTCTACGCTGGTTCGTCTTCGTGGCTTCATCTTCTTCATGGACTCGTTCTTCTTCCTTACAGGATTTCAGGCAAGATGACCGCTACCCTAGATCTCACTACTATCATTGCTATGCTAGTTGCTTTGTTCTATCGCTATGCTGCGTTACCTATCTTTTGCTCTTCAAGCCTCCCAAATTGCCATGTCAGCCTCTAACCTTTTCACCTTTCCTAGCAAATCATTGCTTGGCTATTTTACCGCTTTGCTCAGCCCCTCTTATAGCGTTGTTAGTTGCAGGTGAAGTTGAAGATTGCTCCATGGTGAACAGGATTATGTTGGGATATCACAATATCTCTTATATTATTAATGCATCTATACACTTGGTAAAGGGTGGAAGACTCGGCCTTATGCCTGGTGTTTTGTTCCACTCTTGCCGCCCTAGTTTTCGTCATACCGGTGTTATGTTCCTGGATTTTGCGTTCCTTACGCGGTTGGGTGATTTATGGGACCCCCTTGACAGTTCGCTTTGAATAAAACTCCTCCAGCAAGGCCCAACATTGGTTTTACCATTTGCCTCACCACCACCTACCTTTTCCCTTGGGAGTCGCCCTCTCGAGGGTCATCTTTATTTTACCCCCCCGGGCCAGTGCTTGTCTAAGTGTTGGTCCAAACCGAGCGATGTCCGGCGCCCCCTGGGCAACCAGGGTCTATGCCAACCCGACGTCTGGCTCATCTGGTGTGCCCTGAGAACGAGATATGTGCAGCTCCTATCGAGATTTGTCGGCTCAGCGGGAGGCTTTGCTGGTCTTGTTTTACCATTGTCGAAATGTCTTGTAAACCGGGATTCCGAGACTGATCGGGTCTTCCTCGGAGAAGGTATATCCTTCGTTGATCGCGAGAGCTTATCATGGGCTAAGTCGGGACACCCCTGCAGGGTATAATCTTTCGAAAGCCATGCCTGGGGTTATAGGCAGATGGGAATTTGTTAATGTCCAGTTGTAGATAACTTGACACCAGATCCGAATTAAAACGCATCAACCGCGTGTGTAGCCATGATGGTCTCTTCTCGGTGGAGTCTGGGAAGTGAACACGGTTTTTGGGTTATGTTTGACGTAAGTAGGAGTTCAGGATCACTTCGTGATCATTCCTAGCTTCACGACCGTTCCATTTGCTCTCTTCTCGCTCTTATTTGTGTATGTTAGCCACCATATATGCTTAGTCGTTGCTGCAGCCTCACCACTTTACCCCTTCCTTTCCCTTTAAGCGTTGCTAGTCTTGATACCCATGGTAATGGGATTGCTGAGTCCTCGTGGCTCATAGATAACTACAACAACAGTTGCAGGTACAGGTTATGTGATGATCATGACGCGAGAGGGATGTTTGCTTGTCTTGGAGTTCTTCTTCTGCTTCTTCTTTGATCAGGGGATAGGTTCCAGGTCGGCAGCCTGGGCTAGCAGGGTGGATGTCGTTTGAGTTTCTGTTTGTGTTTCATCCGTAGTCGGATGATGCTCTTATGTATTGTGATGTGTATTCGTGTGGCATTGTATGCCTTATGTATGTATCCCCATCTATTATGCAATGTTGATGTAATGATATCCACATTGTATGTGTTTCAATATGCGGGTCTATCCTTGGTGGGACCTTCGAGTTCCTTTTGGATAGGGTCGCATATTGGGCGTGACAGCCACCACCAAAGCCAAGTGACCCGGGTTATCGACCCGGGGCAGGTGATCCGCTCGACTCCACATAATGGGTTGCTCAGACTATCGCAAGTAACGGGGAACTGCTGGCTCAACGGCGTTCACAACCCGCTTGTGGAGCTTCTGGTCCCGCCCGCATACACGTGTGGTGAAAACGTGATACTGCCCACTATTCAACTGCTTCAGATTACTTTGATATCCAGATTGATGCTACTGCTGACCCCCTGGTCGGATTGTTGATTGTAACCACCCTGACTACCTTGATTATAACCACCCTGATTACTTAGATTATAAGCACCCTCATTACTTCGGTGGCCCTGGAAGCCGGAATTAGAGCCGCAACCTCCATAACCAGGGCCATGAGAACCGCCGCCACTGGAACCTGAGCCGCCACCCGGCCCATGATTGTTGTGAAATGAGTTAGAATTTTTGAAAGCCCTCATAATTGAACAACCTTTCCAAAGGTGAGTAGCTGGTTTCTCCTGCATGCCATGCTTTGGACATGGCTTATTCAACAACTGCTCAAGAGTAGGACCTTATCCACCGGTCCGAGGAGGCATCCTCCCCTTACGACGCTGATTATTACTCTGTGCATTGGTGTTAGACACAAACTCTGAGTTGCCATCAGCCTTGCGTTTATCATTGCCCCCCTGATTCGCCGGGTTAAGTTGTGGACCCTTGGCGTTGCCATTCTTCTTTCCCTTTCCCGGGTTGTCATCATCAGACTCGGGGTCCTTGGTACTATCAGAGTCGGCATATTTGATTAGAGCCACCATCAACTGCCCCATATCATTACAATCGCACTTGAGCCACCATCAACTGCCCCCATATCATTACAACGGCAATTTTTCTCCAACATTAAGACTGCAGAGCCGACATTCATGTTATCGGATGAATGTATGATAGCTTTGACCCGACGCACCCAATGGGTCGTTGATTCACCCTCCTCTTGGGTGCAAGTAGCCAAGTCCACAATCGACATGGGTTGTTTGCATGTGTCTTTAAAGTTCTGAATAAACCGGGCCTTTAGCTCAGCCCATGACCCGATGGAATTAGCTGGCAGCCCTTTTAACCAGGTACGAGCCGTTCCATCCAGCATCATGGTGAAGTACTTAGCGCACGCGGCGTCACTGACCTCCAACAGTTCCATGACCATCTCATAACTCTCAATCCATGCCTCAAGGGGTAAGTCAGCTGTGTAATTAGGCACCTTACGAGGTCCTTTGAAATCCTTGGGCAAACACTCATTACGCAGAGCCGGCACCAAATAGGGTACACCTGTAGATCTAGAGGTCACGCCTGCCTCTACCGAAGTCGCTGGATAAATCGGAAGGGGCTGGTGAGCCGCCCGCTGAGCCGCCTACTCAGCCTCTTAACGCACTATGTCCTGATCGACCAAGTTATGAGCTCCATCACGCGCCGGGTCATGCCCACGTGGCTGGTCATGGTGTTGGGCGTTGCTTGAAACGGCTGGTGAGTCCATGTGCCTACTATAACTCCGACTTGGGCAAGGGATTGAGTGAATCATATCTCAACTATAAGAATATGCCTCCTGCTGCAACAATGCTATGTGGAGAAGCTCTCTAGCCTTTCATGTTTCAACCGCTGCTGGAGAATCGCCATCCACAGGGAGAGCCGCCAATCGTGCCGCCACAGCAATCATGTTTTTTCCAAGGGATTGGAATAATGACCCGGTGGTGTTGGGACATGTTGAGGCAGAGCGCTGTCCAGACGAGGGGAGTCCCTCATGTGTGGCTGAACAGGCGTTCCAACTCTAGGTGCTGCAGCCCGGTTTATCTTCGGTGGGTTACTGGTCCCTGCTCCAGGCGCGCGAAAGAGGTTTCTCGCCTCGTAAACCGGAGGTAGACGAGACTGGTGCCTCCTCCTCATGATTTCATTTGAAGCGTTTTGATCCATCATAAGCCAGAAAGCCTCTGACTGAATCCATTGGGCTTGAGCATCCAGGGCAGCCCGTTCGCGGCCATCCTGACGTTCTCTACCGCCAGGTTCTCCTTGGCTTGCGCTATCTCATCATGCAACTTTGCAATTTCTGCGCTATGCTGAGCTTGATTTGCCGGGCTAACTTCTTTTATTAACAAGCCTATGAGTCTATCCAGTAACTCCGTCAACACCTGAGCCGGTGGGCGCACAGGACCACCTGCCCCAGGTGCCATCACCGCTGCTGACCCGGAAGTCATTGATGCCGCGGTTGAAGAATTTTGCCCAGGCTGCGTACCAGCCATGAAGATTGCAACCCGGTTCGGCGGCTCATAGGGGTCTAGAATATTGTTGCCATCAGAATAGCCCCCAAGCCTGCCGTCTTGCAATTGGTACAAGGAAGTAGTCTCGCCTATGGACGACTCACCATGAGAATAGATGGTCATCTCACCACCAGACATTGACCCTTCATCAAATTCTGCTCCATGGATGAATCCCATGAAGGCATGCTTCACGGCGGGCTGAGTGCGGGCGGGTCTCGCACGCTGAGTCGTCTCGATGATGTCAGTGCAGATGTCCTGCTCAGGGCCCGGCTCGCCGATCTTGCCGATGAAGACATCAATTCCGCCAAAGGGGGCCCGGTACCCGTACTCAATTGAGCCGGCCTCAGGACCCCAGCATGCATCGTCGATGTAGAGCTTTCCGCGACGACTCTTGGTCATCCGACCCATAGCGTATCCCTTGAGCCCTTCGAAGCTGCCCTTTAAGAACTCGAAACCACCGTGCGCTGGCCCCATGGTGAGCGCCAACTGTCGTGGAATAGTCACTGCAGATGTCCTAGCGAAAGGACTTAGTCATGGAGCCATCACAACTAGGTTAGCTTAAAGGGGTTAAACGGGACAAAGGACACAGGAGTTTATACTGGTTCGGCCCCTTGCGGTGAAGGTAAAGGCATAATCCAATTTGAGATGGTATTGCTTATGTCTCGAATACCAGGAAGCGAATCCGCTTGACCTAGCTTTCGATATGTTGTTCCTTGCCCTGAACCGCCACCGGGTCATCCCTTGATATACACAGTGTACGCCCAGTGGCTCACGGAGTCCTGGCCTGCTCATAGACAACGTGTCCGACTTGGTGACTACCTATACATGCCTTACAATACAAGTTTTACACATATGGTGGTTTATTCTACGGGCCTTAAGTCGCCCTTGGGCCTTGGGCCCTTATCTTAAACCACCATCTTCGATATCCTTGTGGGCTTCATATGATGAATCTCCATAGGTATAACCCGCCCCCTCCTGGGCGGGTCATACCTAACAGTTATATCTCCAACAAGAC
The DNA here is from genome assembly GCF_018294505.1 of Triticum aestivum. Lineage (NCBI taxonomy): Eukaryota > Viridiplantae > Streptophyta > Magnoliopsida > Poales > Poaceae > Triticum > Triticum aestivum. The sequence continues at coordinate 197,999,674 of NC_057798.1, forward strand.
CCAAGCAGGGTGCTCCATTTGACATGCTTCGTGACTCTTTTCGAGTGCTTTCTTGGGACCCATCCCCATTTTGACCTCTTCAGATTTTTCTTTGAAGTAGTTCCTCATCTGAAGGAGGGTAAGGTCCCTTCTTGGGGTGGAGTAGTAATCCGCCCATGCCCAGACTCCGGCTATTTTGAGCTAACGACCTTCGATGAGCCGGAATCGTGGGAACAGAGGTGGTTCTATGCCTCCAATATTTCCCGCAACTATCGGGAGACCTCAATGCCTGTTTTCACCAATCTCCCATGCTGGCAGAGGTTGGATATTTGAGCTGCCAGATCCAAATTGGGATTTGAGCTGTGAAACTCAATTTTGGGGCGGTATTGTGAGTTTTTGGGTTCAAAATGGATGAGGGGGAATAAAAAATGGTGCTAGGAAACCACAAGGAAGGTGATCAAATCCAACAAAAAATCACTAGAACAACAAATCACTCAAAAATTGGTATGTCTATTTTTGTGTGGATTTTCAAAATTGGCAAGAACACAACAAAATTAGGCTATAAAAGTGAGGGGAAGGGGTTCCAGTTCATGGCAACCTTGCTCATGATACCAAATGATGTAGGGCCAAGCCCTAGTTCACCCGATCTTCACAATTTGGAGGTGAATTTGGGAGAAATCACGAACAACACAAGGGGGAAACTTATAACTCACAAGTATAGGGGATCGCAACAGTTTCCGAGGGTAGAGTATTCAACCCAAATTTATTGATTCGACACAAGGGGAGCCAAAGAATATTTGTAAGTATTATCAGTTGAGTTGTCAATTTAACCACACCTGGAGATTAAATATGTGCAGCAAAGTGATTAGTAGCACAGTAATATGATAGTTTGATGGTAGTAGCAGTGATAGCAATAGTAACAGTAACAACAGTAACGGTAATAGTAAATTAGCAAGAACAATATGTGAAAAGCTCGTAGGCATTGGATCGGTGATAATATTGGATAATATTCATCCTATAACAGTCATAACCTAGGGCGACACAGAACTAGCTCCAGTTCATAAATATAAGGAAACTAAGGGATATTAATCCGCAAATAGTCATAGGTGCTTATGGAAAAGAACTTGCATGACACCTTTTGTCCTACCCTCCGTGGCAGCAGGGTCCATAAGGAAACTAAGGGATATTAAGTCCTTTTAATAGAGAACCGGAACAAAGCATTAACACATAGTGAATACATGAGCTCCTCAAACTATGGTCGTCACCGGAAAGAATCCCAATTGTTGTCACCTTGGGGTATGCGGATCATAACACGTAATAGGTGCATATAACTTGCAAGATCGGATCAAGAACATAGATATAATGGTGAAATCATAAACGGTTCAGATATGAAAACATGGCACTCGGGCCCTAGTGACAAGCATTAAGCATAGAAAAGTCATAACAACATCAACCTCAGAACATAGTGGATACTAGGGATCAAGCCCTAAAAAAAACTAACTCAATTACATGATGAATCTCATCCAACCCATAACCATCCAGCAAGCCTACGAAGGAATTGCTCACTCCCGACGGTGAGCATCATGAAATTGGTGATGGAGGATGGTAGGTGATGATGAAGAAGGATGACCCCCATCTCCAGAGCCCAAAACAGACTCCAAATCTGGCCTCCCGATGAAGAACAAGAGGTGGTGGCGGCTTTTGTATCGTGAAATGCGATGAAACTTCCTCTCCTATTTTTTTCTCTCCAAAAATAGGATTTTATAGAGTTGGACTTAGGGTCAACGAAGCCTCGTGGGCCCCATACCCACCAGGGCGCGCTAGAGAGGGGTGGCGCGCCCTGGTGCCTAGTGGACATATGCCCCCCTCCAGTGGGTCTTGGTTCTAGTATTTTTATTTTATTCCAAAATAATTCTCCAAAAAGTTTTGTCCAATTACAAGAACTTTTATTTCTGCACAAAAAAACAACACCATGGTAGTTCTGCTGAAAACAACATCAGTCCGGGTTAGTTTCATTCAAATCATGCAAATTAGAGTCCAAAACAAGAGCAAAAGCGTTAGGAAAAGTAGATACAGACGTGTCAGAAACACATAAGAGGGACACCATATTGGACATGATCCACACACAAGCACTCAAATAACAAGGCATAGGGATGAATCTCAAGCACTCAACTACAAGAAAGGAAAAGATACAAAGGTACTTCACGAAATCTCTATGAGATATGTATCTTGATGATTCATATGGGGAATCCTTATCCCATTAGGAGGCCTTGGTAACCACAGATGGTTCTTATCCCATTAGGAGGCCTTGGTAACCACAGATGGTTCTTCTCCCATTAGGATTTCCTGTTCCTGTAAGAGGGGATATATCCCACAAAGGGGAGGTACATGAGCTAAGCTCTACGGTTGGAGTTCTAATCTTAGCTAATCCTATAAAGGAGGTGGAAAGAGGTATATTAGGCTATTCCACAAAGGGGCAAGTGGGAAAGGGGTACATGGGCTTTGGGCCCAAAACTACACATAGGAAGGGGCCGGATGCCCGGATTTTTGGGCAATGAAGGGTCGGACGTCTGAACCGTTGTCCAGATGTCCGAATAGGCTCTAGTGTTTGGTCTCCGTGGGGACGCGCTCCATGTGTCAGATGTGTGGACAGGTGCGTTGGGGAACACGGTAATTTCAAAAAAATCCTATGATCACGCAAGATCTATCTAGGTGATGCATAGCAACGAGAGGGGAGAGTGTGTTCATGTACCTTCGTAGACCAAAAGCAGAAGCATTTAGTTAACATGGTTGATGTAGTCGAACGTCTTCGCGATCCAACTGATCAAGTACAAAATGCATGGCACTTCCGCGATCTGCACACGTTCAGCTCGGTGACATCCCTCGAACTCTAGATCCAGCTGAGGCCGAGGGAGAGTTCCGTCAGCATGACGGCGTGGTGACGGTGATGATGAAGTTACCGGCGCAAGGCTTCGCCTAAGCACTACAACGATATGACCGAGGTGGAAAATTGCGGAGGGGGGCACCGCACACGGCTAAAGATCAACTTGTGTGTCTATGGGGTGCCCCCTCCCCCGTATATAAATGAGGGGAGGAGGGTGATACGTCTCCAACATATCTATAATTTTTGATTACTCCATGCTACTTTGTCTACTGTTTTGGACTATATTGGGCTTTATTTTCCACATTCATATTATTTTTGGGACTAACCTATTAACCGGAGGCCCAGCCCAGAATTGCTGTTTTTTGCCTATTTCAGTATTTCGAAGAAACAGAATATCAAACGGAGTCCAAACGGAATAAAACCTTCGAGAACATGATTTTCTCATCGAACATGATCCAGGAGACTTGGACCCTACTCCAAGAAGTGCCAGAGGCAGTCACGAGGGTGGAGGGCGCCCCCCTGGGCGCGCCCCCCTACCTCGTGGACCCCTCGGAGCTCCACCGACGTACTCCTTCCTCCTATATATACCTACGTACCCCCGTCAGATCAAATACGGAGCCAAAAACCTAATTCCACCGCCACAACCTTCTATATCCGCGAGATCCCATCTTGGGGCCTGTTCCGGAGCTCCACCGGAGAGGGCATCTACCACAGAGGGCTTCTACATCAACACCATAGCCTCTCCAATGAAGTGTGAGTAGTTTACTTCAGACCTTCGGGTCCATAGTTATTAGCTAGATGGCTTCTTCTCTCTTTTTGGATCTCAATACAATGTTCTCCCCCTCCCTGGTGGAGATCTATTCGATGTAATCTTCTTTTTGTGGTGTGTTTGTTGAGACCGATGAATTGTGGGTTTATGATCCAGCTTATCTATGAACAATATTTGATTCTTCTCTGAATTCTTTTATCTATGATTGAGTTATCTCTACAAGTCTCTTCGAATTATCCGTTTGGTTTGGCCAACTAGATTGGTAGTTCTTGCAATGGGAGAAGTGTTTAGCTTTGGGTTCAATCTTGCGTTGTCCTTACTCAGTGACAGAAAGAGTTGCAAGGCACGTATTGTATTGTTGCCATCGAGGATAACAAGATGGGGTTTTTATCATATTGCATGAATTTATCCCTCTACATCATGTCATCTTGCTTAAAGCGTTACTCTATTTTACTTAATACTCTAGATGCATGCTAGATAGCGGTCGATGAGTGGAGTAATATTAGTAGATGCAGAATCGTTTCGATCTACTTGTTTTGGACGTGATGCCTATATACATGATCATACCTAGATAATCTCATAATTATTCGCTTTTCTATCAATTGCTCAACAGTAATTTGTTCACCCACCGTAGAATACTTATGCTCTTGAGAGAAGCCACTAGTGAAACTTATGGCCCCCGGGTCTATTCTCATCATATCAATCTCCATTACTTTATTTACTTGCTTTGTTTTACTTTGCCTTTTATTTTTTACTTTGCATCTATCTATCAAAAATACCAAAAATATTATCTCTATCAGATCTCACTCTCGTAAGTGACCATGAAGGGATTGACAACCCCTAAGCGTTGGTTGCGAGTTGCTATCGTTTTGTGTAGGTATGAGGGACTTGTGCGTTGTCTCCTACTGGATTGATACCTTGGTTCCGAAAAACTGAGGGAAATACTTACGCTACTTTATTGCATCATCCTCTCCTCTTTGGGGAAATCCAACACAGTGCTCAAGAGGTAGCAAGAAGAATTTCTGGCACTGTTGCCGGGGAGTTCGCGCAAAAGTCAATATACCAAGTACCCATCACAATCCCTATCTCTCGCATTAGATTATTTGCCTCTCATTTTCGTCTCCCCGACTTCACCCTTGTCGTTTTATTCGCCCTATCTTTCCCAGTCTCCTCCTCTCTTTCTCGTTTGCCTTTTTCTCATTTGCCTTTGCTTGTGTGTTGGACTACTTGTTGCCATGGCACAAGATAATACCAAATTGTGTGATTTCTCGAATACCAATAATAATGATTTCCTTAGTACTCCGATTGCTCCTCTTAATAATGATGAGCCTTGTGAAATCAATACCGCTTTGCTGAATCTTGTTATGAAAGATCAATTCGCCGGCCTTCCTAGGGAAGATGCCGCTACTCATCTAAACAATTTTGTTGATTTGTGTGATATGCAAAAGAAGAAATATACGGATAACAATATTGTCAAATTGAAGTTATTTACATTTTCACTTAGAGATCGTGCTAAAATTTGGTTTTCGTCTTTGCCTAAAAATAGTATTGATTCCTGGAACAAGTGCAAAGATGCTTTTATCTCTAAATATTTTCCTCCTGCTAAGATCATCACTCTTAGGAACGATATCATGAATTTTAAACAACTTGATCATGAGCATGTTGTCCAATCTTGGGAAAGAATGAAATTGATGCTTCGCAATTGCCCTACTCATGGTTTGAATTTATAGATGATCATACAAATTTTTTTTGCCAGATTAAATTTTGCTTCTAGAAATCTTTTAGACTCGACCGCGGGAGGCACGTTTATGGAAATTACGTTAGGAGATGCTACAAAATTGCTTGACAATATTATGGCTAATTATTCTCAATGGCATACCGAAAGAACTTCTAGTAAAAAAGTGCATGCTATAGAAGAAATCAATGTTTTGAGTGAAAAGATGGATGAACTTATGAAGATGTTTGCTACTAAAAATACTTCTCTTGATCCCAATGATATGCCTTTATCTACTTTGATTGAGAATAATAATGAATCTATGGATGTGAATTTTGTTGTAAGGAATAGTTTTGGAAATAACGCGTATAGAGGGAATTTTAATCATATGCTTTATCCTAGTAATCCTTCTAATAATTATGGAAATTCCTACAACAACTCTTATGGAAATTTTAATAAGATGCCCTCTGAATTTGAGAGTAGTGTTAAAGAGTTTATGAATTCACAAAAGAATTTTAATGCTTTGCTTGAAGAAAAATTGCTTAAGGTTGATGATTTGGCTAGGAACATTGATAGAGTTTCTCTTGAAATTGATTCTTTAAAGCTTAGATCTATTCCTCCTAAGCATGATATCAATGAGTCTCTCAAATCTATGAGAATTTCCATTGATGAGTGCAAGGAAAGAACCGCTAGGATGCGTGCTTCCAAAGATGCCTTTATTAAAGCGCGTTCTTCCGATTCCTATGAAAATCAAGATGAAGATCTAAAAGTTATTGATGTGTGCCATATTAAATCCTTGTTTTGCAATATGAATCTTGATGAAACTGAATATGATCTTCCTTTACCTAGAAGGCGTCCTAAGAATTCTGAGTTTTTAGATCTTGATGATGAAATTGATGAAAGTGGGATTGAAAGAAATAAAAATCTTGATGTTGTTAAACCCACTATTTTGGATCTCAAGGAATTTAATTATGAAAATTTCTCTTTGATTGGTTGTATTTCCTTGTTGCAATCCATGCTAGATTCTCCTCATGCTTATAGTCAAAATAAGGCCTTTACCGAACACATTGTTGATGCCTTGATGCAATCTTATGAAGAAAAACTTGAGTTGAAAGTATATATCCCTAAAAACTCTATGATGAGTGGGAACCTACTATCAAAATTAAAATTAAAGATTATGAGTTTCATGCCTTGTGTGATTTGGGTGCTAGTGTCTCCACTATTCCCAAAACTTTGTGTGATTTGCTAGATTTTTGTGACTTTGAAGATTGCTCTCTAAATTTGCATATTGCGGATTCCACTATTAAAAAGCCTATGGGAAGAATTAATGATGTTCTTATTGTTGCCAATAGGAATTATGTGCCCGTAGATTTTATCGTTCTTGATATAGATTGCAATCCTTCATGTCCTATTATTCTTGGTAGACCTTTCCTTAGAACGACTGGTGCGATTATTGATATGGAAGAAGGGAATATTAGATTCCAATTTCCCTTGAGAAAGGGTATGGAACACTTCCCTAGAAAGAAAAAAAAATTACCATATGAATCTATCATGAGATCCACTTATGGATTGCCTACCAAAGATGGCAAAACTTAAATCTATCTTCGCTTTTATGCCTAGCTAGGGGCGTTAAACGATAGCGCTTGTTGGGAGGCAACCCAATTATATTTTGTGTTCTTTGTTTTTGTTCCTGTTTAGTGTAAAATTTTGTTTCTACTTTCTGTTTAGATGTGTTTTTGTGTTTTAATTAGTGTTTGTGCCAAGTAGAACCTATATGATAAGCTATGATGATATTTGATTTGATTCTGCTGAAAAACAGAAACTTTGCACTCACGAGAAAAAATGCAATAAATCACAGGAACGTGCTTTAGCATTGATTCGTTTTGCTACTGATCAATAAACAAATTGTCCAGTACGTCCTATTTTGTTTGGAATTTTTAGAGTTCCAGAAGTTTGCATTAGTTACAGATTGCTACAGACTGTTCTGTTTTTGACAGATTCTGTTTTTCGTGTGTTGTTTGCTTATTTCGATGCATCTATGGCTAATAAATTAGTTTATAAACCATAAGGAAGTTGAAATACAGTAGGTTTAACACCAATATAAATAAAGAATGAGTTAATTACAGTACCTTGAAGTAGTCTTTTGTTTTCTTTCACTAACGGAGCTCATGAGATTTCTATTGAGTTTTGTGTTGTGAAGTTTTCATGTTTTGGGTGAATTCTTTTGATGGATTATGGAACAAAGAGTGGCAAGATCCTAAGCTTGGGGATGCCCATGGCACCCCTAAGATAATCCAAGGACACCAAAAAGTCAAAGCTTGGGGATGCCCCGGAAGGCATCCCCTCTTTCGTCTACTTCCATCGATAATTTACTTGGAGCTATATTTTTATTCACCAACATGATAAGTGTTTTGCTTGGAGCGTCTTGTATTATTTGTGTCTTTTCTTGTTAGTTTGCCACAATCATCCTTGCTGTACACACATTTTGAGAGAGCCATACCTGATTTGGAATTTGCTAGAATACTCTATGTGCTTCACTTATATCTTTTGAGCTTGATAGTTTTGCTCATAGTGCTTCACTTATATCTTTTGAGCGTAATAATTTTTGCTCTAGTGCTTCACTTAGATCTTTTAGAGCATGGTGGTGGATTTGTTTTAAAGAAACTATTGATATATCATGCTTCACTTAGATTATTTTGAGATTTATTAATAGCATGGTAATTTGCTTAAAGTTAATATACTTGATATTCAAGATTTGTGAAACTTTCTTTTGAGTGCGTTGAATACTAAGATAAGTTTGATGCTTGATAATTGTTTTGAGATATGGAGGTGATAATATTAAAGCAATGCTAGTAGGGGTAATTATGAATTTAAAGAATGCTTGTGTTGAAGTTTGTGATTCCCGTAGCATGCACGTATGGTGAACCACTTGTGATGAAGTCGGAGCACAATTTTATTTATTGATTGTCTTCCTTATGAGTGGCAGTCGGGGACGAGCGATGGTCTTTTCCTACCAATCTACCCCCCTAGGAGTATGCTTTTTACGCTTTGGGTTTTGATTACTCCTAAATTTTTGCAATAAGTGCATGAGTTCTTTTGATTAATGTTGAGTCCATGGATTATACGCACTCTCACCCTTCCGCCATTGCTAGCCTCTCTAATACCGCACACTTTTCACCGGTATCATACACCCACCATATACCTTCCTCAAAACAGCCACCATACCTACCTATCATGGCATTTCCATAGCCATTCCGAGATATATTACCATGCAACTCTCCATTGTTCCGGTCATATGACACACATTACTTTTGTCATATTGCTTTTTGCATGAACATGTAGTTGACATTGTATTTGTGGCAAAGCCACCATTCATAATTCTCTCATACATGTCACTCTTGATTCATTGCATATCTCGGTACACTGCCGGAGGCATTCATATAGAGTCATATCTTGTTCTAAGTATCGAGTTGTAATTGTTGAGTTGTAAGAAAAATAAAAGTGTGATGATCATCATTATTAGAGCATTGTCCCAGTGAGGAAAGGATGATGGAGACTATGATTCCCCCATAAGTCGGGATGAGACTCTGGACTTTATAAAAAAAGAAAAAAAAGGTGGCCATAAAAAAAGAAAAAAAGAGAAAGGCCAAATAAAAAAAGAAAATAAAAAAAAGTTGAGAGAAAAAGAGAGAAGGGACAATGCTACTATCCTTTTTCCACACTTGTGCTTCGAAATAAGCACCATGATCTTTATGATAGAGAGTCTCATATGTTGTCACTTTCATATACTAGTGGGAATTTTTCATTATAGAAATTGGCTTTTATATTCCAATGATGGGCTTCCTCAAAAGTGCCCTAGGTATTCATGAGCAAGCAAGTTGGATGCACACCCACTTAGTTTCTTTTGTTGAGCTTTCATATACTTATAGCTCTAGTGCATCTGTTGCATGGCAATCCCTACTCACTCACATTGATCTCTATTGATGGGCATCTCCATAGCCCGTCGATACGCCTAGTTGATGTGAGACTATCTTCTCCTTTTTGTCTTCTCCACAACCACCATTCTATTCCACCTATAGTGCTATGCCCATGGCTCACGCTCATGTATTGCGTGAAAGTTGAAAAAGTTTGAGATAGCTAAAGTATGAAACAATTGCTTGGCTCGTCATCGGGGTTGTGCATGATTAAATACTTTGTGTGATGAAGATAGAGCATAGCTAGACTATATGATTTTGTAGGGATAACTTTCTTTAACCATGCTATTTTGAGAAGACATGATTGCTTTGATTAGTATGCTTGAAGTATTACTACTTTTATGTTAATATGAACTTTTGTCTTGAATCTTTCGGATCTGAATATTCATGTCACAATTAAGAAGATTTACATTGAAATTATGCCAAAGTATCACTCCGCATCAAAAATTCTTTTTTATCATTTACCTACTCGAGGACGAGCAGGAATTAAGCTTGGGGATGCTTGATATGTCTCCAACGTATCTATAATTTTTGATTACTCCATGCTACTTTGTCTACTGTTTTGGACTAGATTGGGCTTTATTTTCCACTTCCATATTATTTTTGGGACTAACCTATTAACCAGAGGCCCAGCCCATAATTGTTGTTTTTGCCTATTTTAGTATTTCGAAGAAACAGAATATCAAACGGAGTCCAAACGGAATAAAACCTTCGGGAACGTGATTTTCTCACCGAACGTGATCCAGGAGACTTGGACCCTACTCCAAGAAGTTCCAGAGGTGGTCACGAGGGTGGAGGGCGCCCCCTGGGCGCGCCCCCTGCCTCATGGGCCCCTCAGAGCTCCACCGACGTACTCCTTCCTCCTATATATACCTACGTACCCCCTTCAGATCAGATACGGAGCCAAAAACCTAATTCCACTGCCGCAACCTTCTGTATCCGCGAGATCCCATCTTGGGGCCTGTTCTGGAGCTCCACCGGAGAGGGCATCTACCATGGAGGGCTTCTACATCAACACCATAGCCTCTCCGATGAAGTATGAGTAGTTTACTTCAGACCTTCGGGTCCATAGTTATTAGCTAGATGGCTTCTTCTCTCTTTTTGGATCTCAATACAATGTTCTCCCCCTCTCTTGTGGAGATCTATTCGATGTAATCTTCTTTTTGCGGTGTGTTTGTTGAGACCGATGAATTGTGGGTTTATGATCCAGCTTATCTATGAACAATATTTGATTCTTCTCTGAATTCTTTTATGTATGATTGAGTTATCTCTACAAGTCTCTTCGAATTATCCGTTTGGTTTGGCCAACTAGATTGGTAGTTCCTGCAATGGGAGAAGTGTTTAGCTTTGGGTTCAATCTTGCGGTGTCCTTACTCAGTGACAGAAAGAGTTGCAAGGCATGTATTGTATTGTTGCCATCGAGGATAACAAGATGGGGTTTTTATCATATTGCATGAATTTATCCCTCTACATCATGTCATCTTGCTTAAAGCGTTACTCTGTTTTACTTAATACTCTAGATGCATGCTGGATAGCGGTCGATGAGTGGAGTAATAGTAGTAGATGCAGAATCGTTTCAATCTACTTGTTTTGGACGTGATGCCTATATAGATGATCATACCTAGATAATCTCATAATTATTCGCTTTTCTATCAATTGCTCAACAGTAATTTGTTCACCCACTGTAGAATACTTATGCTCTTGAGAGAAGCCACTAGTGAAACCTATGGCCCCCGGGTCTATTCTCATCATATCAATCTCCATTACTTTATTTACTTGCTTTGTTTTACTTTGCCTTTTACTTTTTACTTTGCATCTATCTATCAAAAATACCAAAAATGTTAACTCTATCAGATCTCACTCTTGTAAGTGACCATGAAGGGATTTACAACCCCTAAGCGTTGGTTGCGAGTTGCTATCATTTTGTGTAGGTATGAGGGACTTGTGCGTGGTCTCCTACTAGATTGATACCTTGGTTCTCAAAAACTAAGGGAAATACTTACACTACTTTACTGCATCATCCTCTCCTCTTCGGGGAAATCCAACGCAGTTCTCAAGAGGTAGCAGAGGGCGTCGGCCAGCCTCATGGGGCGTGGCCCAAGGGAGGAATCCTACTCCTACTAGGAGTAGGTTCCCCCTTTCCTAGTCCAACTAGGAGGGGAAGGAAATAGGAAGAGTGAGAGAAAGAAAGGGGGGCCAACCCCTCCCCAATTCAGATTGGGCTTGGGGGGCGCATGCCTCCACCTGGCCACCTCCTCATCTCTTCCACTAAAGCCCATGTAGGCCCATTAACCCCCCGGGGGGTTCCGGTAACCCCCTGGTACTCTGATTTTATCTGAAACTTCTCCAGAACACTTCTGGTGTCCGAATATAGTTGTCCAATATATCAATCTTTATGTCTCAACTATTTCGAGACTCCTCGTCATGTCTGTGATCTCATCTGGGACTCCAAACAACCTTCGGTACATCAAATCACATAAACTCATAATACCAATCGTCATCGAACGTTAAGCGTGCGGTCCCTACGGGTTCGAGAACTATGTAGACATGACCAAGACTCATCTCTGTCAATAATCAATAGCAGAACCTGGATGCTCATATTGGTTCCTACATATTCTATGAAGATCTTTATCGGTTAGACCGCATAACAACACACGTTGTTCCCTTTGTCATTAGTATGTTACTTGCCTGAGATTTGATCGTCGGTATCATCATACCTTGTTCAATCTCGTTACCGGCAAGTCTCTTTACTCGTCCCATAATACTTCATCCCGCAACTAACTCATTAGTTACAATGCTTGCAAGGCTTATAGTGGTGAGTATTACCGAGAGGGCCTAGAGATACCTCTCCGAAACACAGAGTGACAAATCCTAATCTCGATCTATGCCAACCAAACAAACACCTTTGGAGACACCTGTAGAGCACCTTTACAATCACCCTTTTACATTGTGATGTTTGGTAGCGCACAAAGTGTTCCTCCGGTATTCGAGAGTTGCATAATCTCATAGTCTAAGGAACTTGTATAAGTCATGAAAAAAGCGGTAGCAATGAAACTGTAACGATCATAATGCTAAGCTAACAGATGGGTCATGTCCATCACATCATTCTCCTAATGATGTGATCCCGTTCATCAAATGACAGCACATGTCAATGGTTAGGAAACATAACCATCTTTGATTAACGAGCTAGTCAAGTAGAGGCATACTAGGGACAATATGTTTTGTCTATGTATTCACACATGTACTAAGTTTCAGGTTAATACAATTCTAGCATGAATAATAAACATTTATCATGAATTAAGGAAATAAATAATAACTTTATTATTGCCTCTAGGGCATATTTCCTTCAGTCTCCCACTTGCACTAGAGTCAATAATCTAGATTACATAGTAATGATTCAAACACCCATGGAGGTTTGGTGCTGATCATGTTTTGCTCATGGAAGAGGCTTAGTTAACGGGTCTGCAACATTCAGATCCATATGTATCTTGCAAATCTCTATGTCCCCATCCGACACTTGATGACGGATGGAATTAAAGCATCTCTTGATGTGCTTGGTTCTCTTGTGAAATCTGGATTCCTTTGCCAAGGCAATTTCACAAGTATTGTCACAAAAGATTTTCATTGGACCCGATGCACTAGGTGTAACACCTAGATCGGATATGAACTCCTTCATCCAAACTCCTTCATTTGCTGCTTCCAAAGCAGCAATGTACTCCGCTCCACACGTAGATCCCGCCACGACGCTCTGCTTGGAACTGCACCAACTGACAACTCCTCCATTCAATAAAAATACGTATCCGGTTTGCGACTTAGAGTCATCCAGATCAGTGTCAAAGCTTCATCAACGTAATTGTTTACGACGAGCTCTTTTTCACCTCCATAAATGACAAACATATCATTAGTCCTTTTCAGCTATTTCAGGATGTTCTTGACTGCTGTCCAGTGCTCCACTCCGGGATTACTTTGGTACCTCCCTTCTATGCTTATAGCAAGGCACACATCAGGTCTGGTAGACAACATTGCATACATGATAGAACCTATGGCTGAAGCATAGGGAATGACTTTCGTTTTCTCTCTATCTTCTGCAGTGGTCTAGCATTGAGTCTGACTCAACTTCACACCTTGTAACACAGGCAAGAACCCTTTCTTTGACTGATCCATTTTGAACTTCTTCAAAACTTTATCAAGGTATGTGCTTTGTGAAAGTCCAATTAAGCGTCTTGATCTGTCTCTATAGATCTTGATGCCCAATATGTAAGCAGCTTCTCCGAGATCTTACATAAAAAAACTTTTATTCAGGTATCCCTTTATGCTATCCAGAAATTCTATATCATTTCCAATCAACAATATGTCATCAACATATAATATTAGAAATGCTACAGGACTCCCACTCACTTTCTTGTAAATACAGGCTTCTCCAAAGGTCTGTATAAAACCATATGCTTTGATCACACTATCAAAGCGTTTATTCCAACTCCGAGAGGCTTGCACCAGTCCATAAATGGATCGCTGGAGCTTGCATACTTTGTTAGCACCCTTTGGATCGACAAAACCTTCTGGTTGCATCATATACAACTCTGCTTCTAGAAATCCATTCAGGAATGCAGTTTTGAGATCCATCTGCCAAATTTCATAGTCATAAAATGCGGCAATTGCTAACATGATTCAGACAGACTTAAGCATCGCTACGGGTGAGAAAGTCTCATCGTAGTCAACTCCTTGAACTTGTTGAAAACCTTTCGCAACAAGTCAAGCTTTGTAAACAGTAACATTATCGTCAGCGTCGGTCTTCTTCTTAAAGATTCTTTTATTTTCTATGGCTTGCGGATCATCGGGCAAGTCCACCAAAGTCCACACTTTGTTCTCATACATGGATCCCATCTCAGATTTCATGGCCTCAAGCCATTTCGCGGAATTTGGGCTCATCATTGCTTCCTCATAGTTCGTAGGTTCACCATGGTCTAGTAACATGACTTCCAGAACAGGATTACCGTACCACTCTGGTGCGGATCTTACTCTGGAAGACCTACGAGGTTCGGTAGTAACTTGATTTGAAGTTTCATGATCATCACCATTAACTTCCTCACTAATTGGTGTAGGAATCACTGGAACTGATTTCTATGATGAACTACTTTCCAATAAGGGAGAAGGTACAATTACCTCATCAAGTTCTACTTTCCTCCCACTCACTTCTTTCGAGATAAACTCCTTCTCTAGAAACAATCCATTCTTAGCAACAAAGATTTTGCCCTCAGATTGGTGATAGAAGGTGTACCCAACAGTTTCCTTTGGGTGTCCTATGAAGACACACTTCTCTAATTTGGGTTCGAGCTTATCAGGTTGAAGTTTTTTCACATAATCATCGCAGCCCCAAACTTTAAGAAACGACAACTTTGGTTTCTTGCCAAACCACAGTTCATAAGGCGTCGTCTCAACGGATTTTGATGGTGCCCTATTTAAAGTGAATACAGCCGTCTCTGAAGCATAACCCCAAAATGATAGCGGTAAATCTGTAAGAGACATCATAGATCGCACCATATCCAATAAAGTACAGTTACGACGTTCGGACACACCATTTCGCTGTGCTGTTCTAGGTGGCGTTAGTTGTGAAACTGTCCCACGTTGTTTCAAATGAAGACCAAACTCGTAACTCCAATATTCTCCTACACGATCAGATTGTAGAAACTTTATTTTCTTGTTATGATGATTTTCCACTTCACTCTAAAATTCTTTGAACTTTTCAAATGTTTCAGACTTATGCTTCATTAAGTAGATATAACCATATCTTCTCAAATCATCTGTGAAGGTAAGAAAATAATGATACCCGCCACGAGCCACAACACTCATTGGACCGCATACATCGGTATGTATTATTTCCAACAAGTCAGCAGCTCGTTCCATTGTTCCGGAGAACAGAGTTTTAGTCATCTTGCCCATAAGGCACGGTTTGCAAGCACCAAGTGATTCCAAAAGTCCATCAGCATGGAGTTTCTTCATGCGATTTATACCGATATGACCCAAACGGCAGTGCCACAAATAAGTTGCACTATCATTATCAACTTTGCATCTTTTGGCTTCAATATTATGAATATGTGTATCATCACTATCGAGATTCAACAAATATAGAACACTCAGCAAGGGTGCGTGACCATAAAAGATATTACTCATATAAATAGAACAACCATTATTCTCTTATTTAAATGAATAACCGTCTCGCATCAAACAAGATCCAAATATAATGTTCATGCTCAACGCTGGCACCAAATAACAATTATTCTGGTCTAAAACTAATCCCGATGGTAGATGTAGAGGTAGCATGTCGACGGTGATCACATCGACCTTGGAACCATTTCCCATGCGCATCGTCACCTCGTCCTTAGTCAATCTTCATTTAATCCGTAGCCCCTATCTCGAGTTGCAAATATGAGCAACATAACCAGTATCAAATACCCAGGAGCTACTACGAGCATTAGTAAGGTACACATCAATAACATGTATATCAAATATACCTTTCACTTTGCCATCCTTCTTATCCGCCAAATACTTGGGGCGGTTCCACTTCCAGTGACTTGGGTCCCCTTTCACTTTGCAGTAGAAGGACTTAGTTTTAGGCTTAGGTCCAGACTTGGGTTTCTTCTCTTGAGCAGTAAGCTTTTTGTTGTTCTTCTTGAAGTTCCCCTTCTTCCCTTTACCCTTTTTCTTGAAACTAGTGGTCTTGTTGACCATCAACACTTGATGCTCCTTTTTGATTTCTACCTCCGCAGCCTTTAGCATCACGAAGAGCTCGGTAATAGTCTTGTTCATCCCTTGCATATTATAGTTCATCATGAAGCCTTTGTAGCTTGGTCGTAGTGATTGAAGAACTCTGTCAATGACACTATCATCAGGAAGATTAACTCCCAGCTGAGTCAAGTGGTTATCGTACCCAGACATTCTGAGTATGTGTTCACTGACCTAACTATTATCCTCCATTTTGCAGCTATAGAACTTGTTGGAGACTTCATATCTCTCAACTCGTGCATTCGCTTGAAATATTAACTTCAACTCCTGGAACATCTCATATGCTCCATGACGTTCAAACCGTCTTTGAAGTCCCGATTCTAAGTCGTAAAGCATGGCACATTGAACTATCGAGTATTCATCAGCTTTGCTCTGCCAGACATTCTTAACGTCATTAGTAGCATCTGCAGCAGGCCTGGCACCCAACGGTGCTTCCAGGACGTAATTCTTCAATGCAGCAATGAGGATAATCCTCAAGTTACGGACCCAGTCTGTGTAGTTGCTGCCATCATCTTTCAACTTAGCTTTCTCTAGGAACGCATTAAAATTCAAAGGAACGGTAGCACATGCCATTAATCTACAATAACATAGACATGCAAAAAAACTATCAGGACTAAGTTCATGATAAATTAAAGTTCAATTAATCATATTACTTAAGAACTCCCACTTAGATAGACATCCCTCTAGTCATCTAAGTGATCACATGATCCAAATCAACTAAACCATGCCCGATAATCACGTGAGATGGAGTAGTTTTCAATGGTGAACATAACTATGTTGATCATATCTACTATATGATTCACGTTCGACCTTTCGGTCTCAGTGTTCCGAGGCCATATCTGCATATGCTAGGCTCGTCAAGTTTAACCCGAGTATTCTGCGTGTGCAAAACTGGCTTGCACCCGTTGTATGTGAACATAGAGTTTATCACACCCGATCATCATGTGGTGTCTCAGCACGACGAACTGTAGCAACGGTGCATACTCAGGGAGAACACTTATACCTTGAAATTTAGTAAGGGATCATCTTATAATGCTACCGTCATACTAAGCAAAATAAGATGCATAAAAGATAAACATCACATGCAATCAAAATATGTTACATGATATGGCCATCATCATCTTGTGCTCATGATCTCCATCGTCACCGGCGCGACACCTTGATCTCCATCATAGCATCGTTGTCGTCTCGCCAACTATTGTTACTACGACTATCGCTATCGCTTAGTGATAAAGTAAAACAATTACATGGCGATTGCATTGCATACAATAAAGCGACAACCATATGGCTCCTACCAATTGCTGATAACTTTGTTACAAAACATGATCATCTCATACAACAATTTATATCACATCAGGCCTTGACCATATCACATCACAACAAGCCCTGCAAAAACAAGTTAGATGTCCTCTACTTTGTTGTTGCAAGTTTTACGTGGCTGCTACGGGCTTCTAGCAAGAACCATTCTTACCTACGCATCAAAACCACAACGATTTTTTGTTAAGTGTGTTGTTTTAACCTTCAACAAGGACTGGTCGTAGTCAAACTCGATTCAACTAAAGTTGGGGAAACAGACACCCGCCAGCCACCTTTGTGCAAAAGCACATCGGTAGAACCAGTCTCATGAATGCAGTCATGTAATGTCGGTCCGGGCCGCTTCATCCAACAATACCGCCGAATCAAAGTAAGATGTTGGTGGTAAGCAGTATGACTATTATCACCCACAACTCTTTGTGTTCTACTCGTGCATATAACATCTACGCACAGACCTAGATCGGATGCCACTGTTGGGGAACGCGGTAATTCAAAAAAAAATTCCTACGATCACGCAAGATCTATCAAGGTGATGCATAGCAACAAGAGGGGAGAGTGTGTCCACGTACCCTCGTAGACCGAAAGCGGAAGAGTTTAGTTAACGTGATTGATGTAGTCGTACGTCTTTGCGAGCCAACCAATCAAGTACCAAACGCACGGCACCTCGGCGATCTGCACACGTTCAGCTCGGTGACGTCCCTCGAAGTCTAGATCCAGCTGAGGCCGAGGGAGAGTTCCATCAGCACGAGGGCATCGTGACGGTGATGATGAAGTTACCAGCGCAGGTGTCAGTGTCAAAACCGGCGGATCTCGGGTAGGGGGTCCCGATCTGCGCGTCTTAGGCTGATGGTAACAGGAAGCAAGGGACACAATGTTTACCCAGGTTTCGGCCCTCTCGATGGAGGTAAAACCCTACTTCCTGCTTGATTAATATTGAAGATATGAGTAGTACAAGAGTAGATCTACCACGAGATCATAGAGGCTAAACCCTAAGAGCTAGCCTATGATGGTATGATTGTAATTGTGATCGGCCTTCTAAGGACCAACCTCTCCGGTTTCTATAGACACTGGAGAGGGCTAGGGTTTACATGGAGTCGGTTACAAGGAAGGAAATACAATATCCGGATCGCCAAGCTTGTCTTCCACGCAAAGGAGAGTCCCATCCGGAAATGGGCCGGAGTCTTGAGTCTTGTATCTCCACGCTTCAATAGTCCGGACGATGTATATAGTCCGGCTCTCCGGATACCCCCTAATCCAGGACTCCCTCAGTAGCCCCTGAACCAGGCTTCAATGATGATGAGTCCGGCGTGCAGTCTTGTCTTCGGCATTGCAAGGCGGGTTCCATCTCCAAATACTGCAATGTACCTATTACGACGAACAGTATCCGACTTCTCATCAATGTTGTACTCCTCAGCTTTAGTGCCTTAATAATGACCATTTTCACGTGTCGAGCGAATGCGAGGAGTCAAGGTATTTTTGCATTTGCCACCCTCGATCCTTCGGGCTAGCCGTCTATTTGAAGAGACGGGGATTCCCAGACCCAAACCTCACCCTTCCCCCCTGAGCAAGCATCCAACAGAGCGCCCTAGAAAAACCATTCCAACATGGCCAGTCGTCGCAGCTCTTCTGCTCGCTCCCCTTGCCCCAAGCCGGGGGACTAGGGAGAGTTCTCAGTTCCTCATAGCCATTTGATAAAGCTACAAACCCAAGGGTTTGTCCCACCGACATTCATGGTCCCCCTCCGAGCCGGAATAGCCACCTATAATGGCGGGGAACAAGTGGAGAGATCCCCTAATCCGTCTCCAGAGGAGCGAATATGCCTCATTCCACATCTGTTAAGGGGCGTCGGGTTTCCTATTCATCCGTTCCTTCGCGGGTTCCTGGAGTTCTACGGCCTCTAGTTGCACAACTTTACCCCAGCTTCCGTGCTACATATAGCAGGGTATGTCGCCCTTTGTGAGCTATTTCTAGGCTGTGAGGCTCATTTCGGTTTATGGACGAAGTTGTTTTGCCTTGTCCCCCACAACCAGGGAGAGTCCCTATGTCAAGTGGGCGGGGCCGAAATATGGCGTATCACCAAGACCGGATACCTATCCGGCACTCCCAAAAAGGCACCAGAGAACTGGCCTTTAGAGTGGTTTTACATTGATGACGTCCCCCTTCCGGATCCATTCCGGACAGGTCTCCCCAAGTTCAGTAACGCCCCGCTGAGGGCACGTCTAAGCTGGCGCCCCCGAGGCCCCCAAGAAGAGGATACCAGGGAAATACATTTCCTGATGAGCAGGATAAAGTTACTAGCCAGATCCGGACTGACGATAGTTGAGGTCATGGAAATATGCATAATGCGGGGAGTGCAACCGCTCTAATATCGGGGTAATCCCATGTGGCATTTCAACGGGGAAGACGACGCCACCCGTTGTGGCCGTAAGGGTCCAGACTCCGCCACTGCTTTGGCAAGGATACTGTCCGATTTATACAAAGGAGAAGAGGAAGACTTCCTTCACATCAAACCGCGGGACGGATTCTCCATGTACAATCCCCCAAACTAGGTAAGTCATCGTTCATTTTCCCGCTTCACTTATTATGGCATTTTTCGCTAAGATTACCTGCCTCGATATTTCCGAGCAGGAACTGAGGAAGGCCGTAGAAGGAATCTCCAGCCCTTCGCCGCAGCCAGAGGACCCCGGAAGGGCCCTGGACCCAGGACTCGAAGAAGATCCGGATACGACTATGGAGTTTGTCAATGGAATATTTTAGCAGGCGAGCCGTGACGGCGCCTCAGTGGCTATTACTGCCGATTATCCCGGACTACTACCTACGTCGCGTGTAAGCCAGGCCGAAGACTCGATCCTTCGAGGAGGACTCTTTCCTGATGTCATGCCTTATGCCTGAAGCGTCGTGTTTTGGCAGAGATGATGGTCGGAGCGCAGGGCCGAGCCCCTAGGGACCCGTCGTCCACAGGCGTCCGGATTGGGTAGGCTCAAAAGGAAGGCGGTTAGGGCCGACACGCCTCTACAGAGGTAAGGAAACAACCTGTCATGTAATTATTGTTATTTGAAGTATAACAGCGCCCTTTACATCATGGTAGGAAGAGGAGTATCCGAACTATATCCGGGGATCCTGCCAACCACGCCTCCACCAGTCGGGCTCCAGAACCGACTTCGAGAGAGGAGGCGGATGTAGGGCCGATGCCGTATAGTCCTCCGACAGAGGACACAGATATGCTCTCTGCCAGGAATTCCGAAGTAGAGAGCGCCATGAATCACCGGCGTCGACGGGCCGTGCTTCGCAACAACATATTTTCCGAAGAGGTATTTAATGCTTTCAATTCGGGAGACGCATACATCCGGGCTGCTCAAGGCGGGCTTGCCCGGGCGACAGACCAGTATACCAAAGATATACGGGTAAGAAAGTTTGATAAGCATGTATAGCAGTAGCCCCTGAGACTTGAAACGGTTGGAACAACAGTTTTAAGGATCAATTTATGCGCAGGTTCTTGTAGATAAGAATGAGCAATTGTCTCGGGATCTAGAGGAGTGCAAGACCCAACTGAAG
The DNA here is from genome assembly GCF_018294505.1 of Triticum aestivum. Lineage (NCBI taxonomy): Eukaryota > Viridiplantae > Streptophyta > Magnoliopsida > Poales > Poaceae > Triticum > Triticum aestivum. The sequence goes on from NC_057798.1 coordinate 198,020,646, forward strand.
GCCACGGTTGCCAAGCTAGAGGAATCCCAGAAGGCCTCATCTGGTAACATTTATCTCAATTGGACGAAAATGTACCAGTTAGCAACTGGCTGGTATGATGAGTTTAACAGAAAATTCTGCAGATAACCCCGGAGTAAATCCGGAGGGCGAGAGAGATGACGAGTCACATCTCTAGAGGCAACTAAAGGCTGGCGAGCGCATTCTTATGCAAGTTAGTCAGGAGAAGAATACTCTCCAAGATGCCAATGTTCGGCTGGACGTGGAATTGAAAGACGTCCGCGCGCAACTGGCAGACTCCATGAAGGAGAACAAAAGGCTTCGCCACGGCATTTATCGTAAGTGCCTAAACGAACTGTAGCATAGTTCGGCGAGGAAGTATATTGAAAGAGTTGTGCTTGTAGGAATAGTAACGGGTCGCCCTGAGGGGGGCATGCCCGCATCTGCGGGCTATTTACTGCAAGAACTCTCACAACTGCATGAGCGAGCTCGGCAGGCGATGCAGAGCATTGCGCAGGCTTTGTGGCCATCAAGCTTCCTGCCGAATGGCATGGGGGAGCTTGTGGACATGCTTCAAGGAGCACGGTGGCGCTTCCGTTTGTGGAAGATGTCAGCCTGCCGGCAAGGTGCAAGAGAAGCATGGGCTATGGTGAAGACGCGCTACACCAAGCTGGACCCGAACCATATGGCCGAAGTTGGACCGGCAGGGCCAGATGGGCAAGAAATTCCCGTGAGTCTGGTATATGACCATGTGGCATTAGCTGCAAAGTATTCTCAACAGGATTGTAAGCTAGATAGCCTGTTGAATGGTATAGAGGAGGAATATAGTCAGTCCAAGTGACTGTGTACTTCGATGGACATAAGTAGCCCCTAGCCGGATTAAAATCATTTGACATGGCGGACCTTTTCGCTTCAGTCCCCGGATCCTACAGTCCGGGGTGTGTCTGAATACTCGCTCAGTTATACAAAACCGGAGTATGCGTGGAAATCAGGCGTAGGGGTCATAAGTGCTTGAACAGACAAGTACCCAACTAGTTATGTTATATTACATGGATAGTAAGAAACATCTTCCAGGGAGAATAGTTCTGTTAAGGGTTCCTTTCCCTGGGTAAGCATGCGATAAGGCACATGTCCGGACTGCGAACCATGGCGCAGGATACAAAACTTCTGGGGATTTATGTTATGATAAACGAGACATATTTTGTTCACCGACCAAATATTATGTTAAGGAAACTAGCTTTCGGCTTCACCCAGTCTGAGGTACACATCCGGCAGAACCGTTAGTAACAATCACAGAGGTGCTCCCCTTATGCCCTAGCCGAATTAACGGGAATGTAGGGCATAAACACAGGAGCCAGGCCACCCAGCTTGGCCACATCGTGAAGAAAAGGCACACCTGGAAAACACATGTGTGATGGGAAAAAAGCCCTTTAGAGTAAGTTATGTTTAGCTTCCGTATAGGAAGCCCCCAGGTATTGCTTACACACATAGTGCGGCCGGAATCATCCAGGAGTCCGTACTATATTAAATACTTTGTGTGAAGAGAGAAAGATCGAGAAAGGAAGAGGGAGGGAGCATAATTAAAAAGGAGGAGGTAAGGAGACGAACACTGAGTTCGGCGCTAGGCGTAGAATCTCTGGAGTCTGGCCGCGTTCCATGGGTTCGGCTCGAGTCTGATATTGGACGCATTACGTAAGCAGTACGCTCCTCCGGTGAGAACTTTGTCGATGACGAAGGGACCTTCCCACTTGGGTTTGAGCTTGTCCTTCTTCTTCTCCGGTAAGCGTAGAACGAGCTCACCAATATTATAAGTTTTGGCCCGCACTTTCCTGCTTTGGTATCGTCGAGTCTGTTGCTGATAGAATGCGGAACGGGCCTTCGCGACATCGCGCTCCTCCTCCAGGGCGTCCAAGTTATCCTGCCGATCTAACTCCGCTTCCTTCTCTTCGTACATGCGTACGTGTGGTGAATCATGTATTATGTCGCAGGGTAGTACTGCTTCCGTGCCGTACACCATAAAAATGGTGTATATCTGGTGGTGCGATTCGGCATGGTCCGCAGCCCCCCAGAGTACGGAGTCAAGCTCCTCGACCCAATGAGTGTCCGACTCTGTCAAGGATCGCACTAGTCTGGGTTTGATGCCGCTCATGATGAGACCGTTTGCCCGTTCGACCTGGCCATTTGTTCGAGGATGGTAGGTGGAAGCATAGTTGAGCTTAATGCCCATTTTGCCGCACCAAGCTTTCACTTCATTGGCTGTGAAATTTGAGCCATTATTGGTGATGATGTTGTGGGGGACACCATATCGGTGTACGACCCCGGATATAAAGTCTATTACTGGTCCGGATTCGGCCGTTTTCACTGGTTTGGCTTCTATCTATTTGGTGAACTTGTCTACCATGACCAATAAGTATTTTTTCTTGTGGCTTCCCCCTTTAAGGGGTCCAACCATATCCAGCCCCCAAACCGCAAAGGGCCAAGTTATGGGGATTGTTTGGAGAGCGGTAGGGGGCATATGACTTTGATTGGCAAAGAGCTGGCAACTGACGCAGTGTTGGACAAGGTCTTGTGCGTCTGGTCAGGCCGTCGGCCAATAGAAACTTGTACAGAAGGCCTTGCTGACTAGTGCTCGAGCCGCGGCATGGTGCCCGCCCAGTCCGGCATGGATTTCAGCCAAGAGCTGCCGCCCTTCCTCTTCGGAGATGCACCTTTGGAGCACTCCGGTCGCACTTTTCTTATAGAGTTCCCCTTCATGGACTTTGTAAGCTTTAGAACGTCGGAAAATGCAGCGTGCTTCATTTTGATCTTCGGGGAGCTCCTGCCTATTTAGGTAGTCCAAGAAAGGCTCAGTCCACAGGGCGATGACAACCATTATTTCGTGGGCTGACGATGTTATTTCGGTGGTAGAGCCTCCGATTATGTCTGATAGTTCGGAATCTGGGGATATATTCGGATCTGTGCTGGTATTGCCGGACTCCCCTTCCCATACCACGGATGGCTTGAACAACCTTTCCAGGAATATGTTAGGTGGGACAGGGTCGCGTTTAGCGCTGATGCGGGCAAGGACATCTGTCGCTTGATTGTTTTCTCGAGCCACATGGTGGAATTCGAGTCCCTCGAACCGAGCTGACATTTTAAGGACGACATTACAGTAGGCCGCCATTTTCGGATCCTTGGCATCAAAGTCTCCGTTTATTTGTGATATAGCAAGGTTTGAATCCCCGCGTACCTTTAGGCATTGAATGCCCATAGAGACTGCCATCCGAAGACCGCGCAATAGAGCCTCATATTCGGCTGCATTGTTGGAGTCTGTGTATAATATTTGGAATTCGTATTGGACCGTGTCTCCGGTGGGAGACGTCAGGACTACGCCTGCTCCCAATCCGGCCAGCATTTTAGAGCCGTCGAAGTGCATGATCCAGTTAGAGTATGTGTCGTACTCTTTAGGGAGTTCAGCTTCCGTCCATTCGGCGACAAAGTCAGCTAATACTTGCGACTTGATAGCCCGCCAATGCTTGTATGTTATGTCGAACGGAAGGAGCTCGATGGCCCATTTAGTGATCTAGCCCGTGGCATCGTGGTTATTTATTATATCATTTAGTCGTACTTCAAAGGCCACCATAATCGAACACTCTTGAAAGTAGTGTCGTAGCTTTCAGGATGCCATGAAGACCGTGTATGCTATTTTTTGATAGTGTGGGTATCGGGATTTTCTTGGGGTGAGGACCGTGGATACGTAATAAACCGGCTTCTGTAGCGGGAATTTGTATCCGTCAACCTCTCGTTCGACGACGAGTACTGCACTTACAACTTGATGTGTTGCAGCTATGTACAGCAGCATAGGTTCACTGATATTTGGCGCTGTTAGGACTGGATTATTGGCCAATAAGGACTTTATTTCATCGAGTTCGTCCGCGGCTGCATCTGTCCACACAAAGTGTTCGGTGCACCGAAGAAGGCGGTAAAGAGGTAATGCCTTTTCTCCTAACCTAGAGATAAAGCGGCTCAAAGCAGCCACGCATCCAGCTAGTTTCTGGATGTGTTTGAGGTCTGTTGGTATAGCCAACTACGACAAAGCTCGGATTTTTGCTGGATTAGCTTCAATTCCTCTATTAGAAACAATGAAGCCCAGCAGGTTTCCAGAGGGGACACCGAAAACGCATTTCTCTGGATTCAGCTTGATGTCGTATGTTCGGAGGTTGTCGAACGTAAGCCTCAAGTCATCTATTAGGGTTTCGACGTGTCTTGTTTTTATGACTACGTCGTCCATGTATGCCTCCACTGTTTTGCCGATTTGCTTTTCCAGACATGTTTGAATCATGCGTTGGTAGGTTGCGTCGGCATTCTTAAGCCCGAAAGGCATAGTGTTGAAGCAGAAAGGGCCATATGGCGTTATGAAAGCTGTTGCAGCTTGGTCGGACTCTGCCATCTTTATTTAATGGTATCCAGAGTATACACCGAGGAAACACAATGAGTCGTGTCCTGCTGTGGCATCGATGATTTGATCGATGCGAGGGAGGGGAAAGGGATCCTTGGGGCAAGCCTTGTTGAGGTCTTTGAAGTCGACGCACAGGCGCCAGGATTTGTCCTTCTTTGGTACCTTTACCAAGTTCGCGAGCCAATCCGGATGTTTGATATCTCTGATGAATCTGGCCTCAAGTAGCTTGGCTAGCTCTTCCCCCATGGCTTGTCGTTTGGGCTCTGAAAATCTCCTTAGGGTCTGTTTAACAGGTTTGTATCCCTTTAGTATGTTAAGGCTATGTTCAGCCAATCCACGCGGGATGCCCGGCATGTCCGACGGGTGCCAGGCGAAAATGTCCCAATTCTCATGTAAGAAGTCTCGCAGTGCGGCATCCATAGCGGGGCACAACTGTGTCCCGATGGAAGCTATCTTCGTGGGGTCCGTTGGGTGGACTTGGAATTTGACTATCTCATATGTGGGTTTAAATGAGGTGGACTTGGGTCGCTTGTCGAGTATCACGTCGTCCCTGTCCACGGTGGCGCATAGTTTTGTTAATTCTTCTGCTGCTAGGGCTTCGGATAATGCTTCCAAGGCTAGTGCTGCGGTTTTGTTTTCGGCGCGGAGTGCGACGTCCGGATCACTAGCTAGAGTGATGATTCCATTGGGTCCGGGCATTTTAAGCTTCACGTACCCGTAATGGGGTATAGCTTGAAAGCTTGCAAATGCGTCCCGCCCTAGAAGGGTGTGGTATCCGCTGCTGAAAGGAGCCACTTGGAAGGTGATTTCTTCGGACCTGTAATTCTCTGGGGTGCCGAATACCACATCGAGTGTGATTTTCCCCGCACACCAAGCTTCCCGGCTAGGGATAATTCCCCTGAAGGTTGTGCCGCTTTGTTCAATGCGGCTTTTATCAATTTCCATCTTCTTGAGTGTTTCTTTGTAGATCAAGTTTAATCCGCTTCCGCCGTCCATGAGTACTTTAGTGAGCCGAAAGTCGTCCACTATTGGGCTAAGGACCAAAGCGGCTGGTGCCCGGATGGTATGGAGTTGGGGTTCGTCACTGGCATTGAAAGTTATAGCAGTGTTGTTCCATGGATTTATTTTTGCCACATGGCAAATTTCCGCGGAGCTTCGATGAGCTCGCTTGCGCCTATTGTTTGAGTTGAAAGTCTCGAAGACTGTTAGTACCGCATTGTGTTCCTTGGGGGGATGTTGTTCTGCTTTATGGCTTTCGAGGAGATCCTCGCCACTTTTTGCTACCTGCTGGAGTATCCAACATGCCCTAAGGCTATGGGTTGGTGTTGCATCCGGCGTACTGTGAAGCTTACATGGCCCATTGAGCCATTCTTCCTATACGGTTCCATGCCCTGGGGCGGGTTTTGGTTTCTTGGGAATTGAATTGGTCGACTCACGAGAGTTCGGCCGTTTAGTTCGGACAAAGGTTCTGGTGAGGGTCGTACTATCCCAAAATTCTGTTTGGGTCTTCCAGGCGCTTTCCATCGCATAGTACTTCTATACTATGGTTGCCAAGTCCGCAAAGTGTACTATGTCACGGCGACTTATAGCATTAAGGAGTCCTTTGTTCGTGCAGTTTTTGCAGAAAAGTGAGACTACGTCCTCCTTGTGGCAGTCCTCGACCTTGTTAAGCGCAAGGAGGAATCTGGCCCAATAACGGTGTACCGTCTCCTGGGGCTCTTGTCTGATGCGGGGGAGACGGTTTAAGTCCGAGTGAGTGTCGTTGGCTGAATCCGGATTTTGATCTGATCTAACACCGGGGGCACGGGAGGTTCCGAGCCTGACAGTTCGGGATCCGGAGTATTACCCAATCTCTTCGGCCCAATGCCCGATTCTAAGTCCGGGGCCTGGGTCATGTCTTCCTATGAGTAGGTGTTCGGCTCACTGAGTACAGTGACCCGGACATAATTCATCCTCAAAGTTGAGGGGCAACCCGTGTGTGGTTCCTCCACTACCGCTATCTCATGGGTGGCCGGTGGGGATCTAATGTCCCTTTGGTCGGGTTTAAGCCCAATCCGGTCATAGTCCGTAGCGACTCCCAAAGCGGCGATGCGATCCAAGATCTCATTAAGGGAGGAGAGCTCAATTGGATCCATCTTTTCGGCAAGCTCTGAATTGATGCGAAGGTTATGCGTGACGACCCGAGAGGCCATCGTTGGCGCGACAGCCGATGGGGCGACCATAATGAAGCCGCCAAGTCGGAGAGTTTGGCCTACAGCCAGCGCTCCCCCAGAGGTGATGTCATCCTTGACAACGAGACGAGTCATCGAGCCTTACAACGACGACACAGAGGAACTCTCAATGAAAGCACCAATGTCAGTGTCAAAACCGGCGGATCTCGGGTAGGGGGTCCCGATCTGTGCATCTTAGGCTGATGGTAACAAGAAGCAAGGGACACAATGTTTACCCAGGTTCGGGCCCTCTCGATGGAGGTAAAACCCTACTTCCTTCTTGATTAATATTGAAGATATGAGTAGTACAATAGTAGATCTACCACGAGATCGTAGAGGCTAAACCCTAAGAGCTAGCCTATGATGGTATGATTGTAATTGTGATCGGCCTTCTAAGACCAACCTCTCCGGTTTATATAGACATCGGAGAGGGCTAGGGTTTACATGGAGTCAGTTACAAGGAAGGAAATACAATATCTGGATCGCCAAGCTTGTCTTCCACGCAAAGGAGAGTCCCATCCGGACACGGGCCGGAGTCTTGAGTCTTGTATCTCTACGCTTCAATAGTCCGGACGATGTATATAGTCCGGCTCTCCGGATACCCCCTAATCCAGGACTCCCTCAGCAGGGCTTCGCCTAACCACTATGACATATGACCGAGGTGGAAAACTATGGAGGGGGGCACCGCACACGACTAAAGATCAACTTGTGTGTCTATGGGGTGCCCCCTCCCCCGTATATAAAGGAGTTGAGGAGGGGGTTGTCCGGCCTCATGGGGCGCGCCCCAAGGGAGGAATCCTACTCCTACTAGGAGTAGGTTCCCCCTTTCCTAGTCCAACTAGGAGGGGAAGGAAAGAGGAAGAGGGAGAGAAGGAAAGGGGGGCCGACCCCCTCCCCAATTCGGATTGGGCTTGGGGGGCACGCGCCTCCACCTAGCCACCTCCTCCTCTCTTCCACTAAAGCCCATGTAGGCCCATTAACCCCCCGGGGGGTTCCGGTAACCCCCCGGTACTCCGGTTTTATACGAAACTTCTCCAGAACACTTCTGGTGTCCGAAGATTAAGCGTGCAGACCCTACGGGTTCGAGAACTATGTAGACATGACCGAGACTCATCTCCGGTCAATAATAAATAGCGGAACCTTGATGCTCATATTGGTTCCTACATATTCTACGAAGTTCTTTATCGGTCAAATCGCATAACAACATACGTTGTTCCCTTTGTCATCAGTATGTTACTTGCCCGAGGTTCGATCGTTGGTATCATCATACCTAGTTCAATCTCGTTACCGGCAAGTCCCTTTACTCGTTCTGTAATACTTCATCCCGCAACTAACTCATTAGTTACAATGCTTGCAAGGCTTATAGTGATGAGTATTACCGAGAGGGCCCATACCTTCCCAAAACATGGAGTGACAAATCCTAATCTCGATCTATGCCAACCCAACAAACACCTTCGGAGACACCTGTAGAGCACCTTTATAATCACCCTTTTATGTTGTGACGTTTGGTAGCACACAAAGTGTTCCTCTGGTATTCGGGAGTTGCATAATCTCATAGTCAGAGGAACTTGTATAAGTCATGAAGAAAGCAGTAGCAATGAAACTGGAACAATCATAATGCTAAGCTAACGGATGGGTAATGTCCATCACATCATTCTCCTAATGATGTGATCCCGTTCATCAAATGACAACACATGTCAATGGTTAGGAAACATAACTATCTTTGATTAACAAGCTAGTCAAGTAGGGGCATACTAGGGACAATATGTTTTGTCTATGTATTCACACATGTACTAAGTTTCCGATTAATACAATTCTAGCATGAATAATGAACATTTATCATGGATTAAGGAAATAAATAATAACTTTATTACTGCCACTAGGGCATATTTTCTTCAAGGTGGGGGATGTCCGAGTAGACTATTTCCTCTCTTGACTCTGACTGGATGTCCGGTCTGGTGGTCGGACATCCGATCACTGGCTTGCAGTGCTTGCATCTTCTTCCATTGCCGCTTCCACGCTTCCCTCTTGGATGGTGTTGTCGTCCTCTTGTGCTTGCACTCCTCCGCGATACGCGCGAAGCTCTACTCAGACCTACACATGCACGAGAGGGGTGAAGTAGTATACCATCCAAGAGAACACCAAGTAGACATGCATAAATGATAAAATTCACATTAGTATATGTGATGTGTGTCTCTCTTGATGAATGGAGCCAAGCCATGGTGATGACCCTAGGGTTCTCCGCACCAAAAATGAAGCAATGTTATTTGACCATGTATTACAGTTATATTGGCGTCTTTTCTCTCAATATATATTATTTTATGGTAAACTATCTGAAAGTGAAATGGTGAACCGATGGCCCAACAAGTGATCTTACTGGAAATACCAGAACCAAAGACCCAAGAGATGGAGTTTAAAACCTAGGTCACCTAACGAGTAGGCTGAAGCCCAACCTAGGCCTAATAACTAATAATTGTCGCACCCCAACTCCTTTGTTGTAAGAGAATGAAACAATGCTATAGAACCATGTTCTACTATTATATTGGCATACATTATTGCTCAATATATTTTTTGTGCTAAAAAATCTAACGACGAATCAACAACACAGCTGAAAGGATCGATATAGTTGACTAGAGGGGGGGTGAATAGGCAACTAACAATTTTTAATTAATCTTTACCAAATTAAACTTTGCATCAAAGTAGGTTGTCTAGAAATGCAACTAGGTGAGCAACCTATATGATGCAACAACAATAAGCACACAAGCAAGCAAAGGATATAACACAATATAGCTTGCACAAGTAAAGGTGAGAGATAACCAAAAGTGGAACCGAAGGAGACAACGATGTGTTACCAAAAATTTAACCAGGTTTTAATTATTAAAATTTGCCAAGAGTTTAAAAATTTTGCCTGCAGGAATATTTCTGTTGATTTCGGAACCTTTCTTTTAATATTGAGGAGTTTTTCCCAAGTGAATATTTCTAAAATATGTTGGTCTTCTAAACTCTCTTTTTATAACACTCCTTGATCAGTAGATTTATTTAATCAAGTATTTCACCCTGAACTTTATTCATTAAAATGACCTCCTTTAAGTTTTGGAGCTCTTTTTGAACTACAACCATTTGATAAATTTAACTAAAATTCCAACCAAAATTTGGAGATGTCATGTGATGTTTCTAAATCACTTTTATGCAATAATATATTTCATTCATTGCATATTTTGAGTTCTACACCTGTTTTTCAAATCTGGTCCAGTGGACACTTTTGCACTATAGCCTATTTAAATATTTCCTTGGAGCCTCCACCAAAATTATGGGATGTCAGTGGTAGCATGCCATCCAACTTTATGCAATAACCTAGTGATGTTCTTTGGAAAAGTTAAGTGTATCAACCTCTTTTTCATTCTGGACCATCCTTGTGTTTTCTACTGCAACCCTCTTCATTCTTGCTCTAATGACCTTGTACTTTCTTCTGCTTGTAGTCAACCCTACAAAACCCCTAAGTCCAGGAGCATGCACTTTTTGGAACACTTTTGGTCCATGTAATGATGCCATTTACTCCCTGTCCAGAATTGAAGTTTTTCAAAACTTGCACTAGCAAGTTTCTCCATTTGGCAAACTAACCTCACCACCCTCCCTTTCATCTAAAGAGACCCCACTCTGGGAGATTTGGCCACTCCAAGAATTGCCTAGGAGCCTTTGGCATTTTGTCAAACACCTTGAGAGCATGGCCAGTTTTGGCATGAGTTTGTGTTTACTTTATGAACTTGATCCCCTGACCAAACCAGCATGTCCCATGGGTTTGCCCTAGCCTATAACCCCACCCTGCTAAACCTCTTGTGGTTTAGAGCCCCCTAACATGCCTTCGCATTTCGTCGAGCGCGTTCCGTGTGCGCTCTGTGCGCGCCCAGAGCGCGAGCGGAGCACGCGTTTTGCACGTGCCACGCTCGAACCGCCGCGTCTCTCCCCGCACTCACTCTGGTCCGGGACCGACCGCAGCCAGCTCACCATATCCCCTTCTGCTCCCCACGAGCACCACAACCCTCGCCACGTCTCCGACAAGCCAGCAGCTAGCCGCCACTGCCGCCCGACAGCTCCTGCAATGGCCAGCGCCGCCCGAGCCACACCCGCTCGCCAGCTCGCCCTTGGAGCAGTACCCACTCGTCCGCTAGCTCCTGCCGCCATCCCCAGCCTCGCCACGATGCCCTGCAGCTACAGAACATCGGTCGCCGATGAGCTCATCCACTACCGTCGCGAACCAACGTGGGAGCACTATAAAAGGGAGCCCCTCGAGCCATTCGAGCACGGAAGCAGCCTCAAAATCACCCCCCTCATTTCCCCGTTGCAGCCAGTCGACCCGGGGAGGTTTTCTTCCCCGCCTCCGGCAACAACAGCCACCGCCGCCTCCTGGCTCCGTTAGGCGCAACCAGGGCCTCCTCCTCTCCACTCTCTTCACCAGGAACCCCCTCTACCCCTCGTGAGTCCGGCCCCCTACTCAATTTTGATCGGGACACGCCGCGGGCGAAAACTCACTTTTCCCGACGACCACCGTCTGCCGCGGAGCTCGCCGCCGGCAGCTCCATTCACCCCAGAGACCAAAGCGACCACCGGAGTGACCGCCTTGACCCCCTGAGCCCGCGGGTGACCTCTGTTTCTCGAGCGGTGCCGCCGTTCGCCGGCGAGCGTCGCTAGAGTCCCGCCCCCCTCACGGGCAGAGGAAGAAGAGGGAAGGTGGTCTAGTCAAACCTGACCAGTGGGCCAGGCGGGCCCACTGTCAGTGACTCAGGCGCGATCCACACTGGATAAGTGGAGACGTATTTCCAGAATACGCTTTCGACGTGTATGTATATGTTCGAATCGTTTTCTTTTCTGTTTTATTTTAAATTAACAGTTTTTGACCAAAACTTTGACTGAGCTTAACTTTTTAAATACAACTCCAAATGAGTTGATTCTTTTTCCTACCTCCCTCGAATATTGTCTAGTTTATTTTAAGATTTATTTGAAAAAAATTCCAAAACAACTTTTGTGCTGTTTTGAAATTGTGTGTTAATTCAAATATATTTTTAAAATAGGATTTTGAAGAGAGGAGAAAGATTTCAAGAGTTTTGAAATGTACCCTTGCCTCCCCACGACTTGAAGGCAAGCATTCTGAACCCTGGCAAAATTTTTATGTGTGTTGTTTGACTCGGTGACAACACCACCCCGACACGAGCATACGTCATTTTATGTGAGGACGTGTTCCTACTCATGAGTGCATATTTATGTATGATTTTTATGCTGATGGAGTTGATATAGTTGTGATGGAAATCACCGTCATTTGCCTTTCATGCATACCGGAAGGGAAGCCGGGAAGGCCTCTGTCTTGGGTAGACACGGTCTTGTCCCTAGTCCTCCGTCGAGACGGTCGTGTCCGGTATGGCATGATGGGGTGTGTCGCATGGTGTTTCTATCTGTTGGTTGAAGTATATTTTGTTATACTAATCATGCAGAGAATATTACAACCTCTTGAGTCGACCGTAGATCGAGTCTTGTGCCAGTAACCCCCATACTTGCTTCGTACTACCACTCGTCTCTACAACAAGTAGGGTACGGTTCAGTAAGTTGTCAACCCCTTTCCTAGCACACACCGTACAGAGAGGCCATGGTGGAAGATACTGGAGGCATCCGGTAGATATGCCACCTGGTCCGGGAGCATGGGTGTTTCGGTTGTAGCCGAAGGGGGTAGCTCCCCTAGTTTGCGCGTGGTATAAATTTTGTGATCCCATGTTACGTCGAGGTTGTAGCCTCCCCACTTAGAGTTTTGCTTGGCAGGTGTCGTGGGTGATTCCAGACACATGTGAGTTAAGCTGGTGTGTGCAAGTTAGGTGTGTTTTCAACTAAAAGGCCGTAGACGGAATTAGTCCCAATGGACTAAAGGAATCTGTTACTCGTGGGTAAAGAGTACACCCTCTGCAGAGATAAACCTATTCGAATAGCCGTGTCCATGGTTAAGGACTACAGTCTGGGATGGGTCAAGTGTTGGTCTTAGTGTCGGTCTTTGGAGGTGAAACCGTTAAACCAGAATTGGAATCACGACTTGTGACATGTGATAATTATGATTATTATTTTTTGTTGTGGACTAACCCATGATTTATTGGCATTATCGAATATCCCTGGGATGGTTCTACCTCCTGGATATTCACTGTGATTGTTTTTGAAGCCCTTTATGTGGTGTCGCTAAGATGCCCGACTGTGGCATTTCTTTTGAAGCCCTTTATGTGGTGTCGCTAAGACGCCCGACTGCGGCATTTCTTTTAAAGCCCTTTATGTGGTGTCGCTAAGACGCCCGACTGCGGCATTTCTTTTAAAGCCCTTTATGTGGTGTCGCT